>NC_064616.1:448347207-448647207 GCF_023898315.1 Schistocerca nitens | reverse complement strand
TTCTTTAATGTTATTACACCCCAGACATAATTTTCTGTGAGATGATGATGGGCGCATGCACATTGTTAATGCATATGGGACCTTTATGGTTGCTCTCCATTCAATAGTACTTTCTGGAGTTGAGCAGTGGACATTTAGGGCTTGGTAGCCACATGCACCTGTTAGGGAGAGGAACACCCCAAAGCACTTACCGTTCACAAAATGCTGGTCCCAAGAATTTCTCGTGCCGGTTTGCAAACAATGCTTACAGCCAAAGAGGTGAAGAACGGTCTACCTGGATCTACCTGTTAGGTGCTTCTGGTCAGGGAAGGGACCAGGGCCCAGGAGAGAAAGTAAGTCGCCAGCCAAGATGTTTCGAAAGTGCTGTAAACGCCCATGCTACAAAGAGCTGGCATCCATTAAGATCTGGAAGTTTCCATATTCGCCTTGGACAAGGTGCTATAGACAAAGCCATTAAGTGGTGACGTCCCTCTACTTGCTGAGTTTTTTTGGGAAGCCTCAGGTCTTCAGAAGAATTTTAGGATGGGACACAACATTTATGGTTGTTCTCAAATGATCTGTAGTGTGATACGGAAGCACTTCTCTGAGTTTAGCAGAGGACCTGGTCGGATGTGCTGTAACATTCAGCCCATCAAGAGAATGATCTCTGTGATGAATCTCACTTTAGGCCTAAATGAAAACTCCCAAAACATGCTGCCTAAAGTGGCCGTGGAAAACAGTTCAGGATTGTAACATCATCTCCTCCCTGTGCAGAAATTTGAGTCAGGGTTTGGCTGCATCTTTGTCAGGGAAAAGAATATTATCAACTTTGGTTAGGATTGCCCATGAATGTAGAGTAGACGAGCTAGAGGGAAGACATGGTGTTGTGGAGACTTATGACTGGCACAAAACCCATGTTGGTGTGGGTGGGTTGTTGCACTTCTCAGGTTTATCGGGTTTTGATGGAAGGGGACAAATGGAGAAATGGGTCTTCTGATTCAGACTCCAGTCTGAAAAGGAGATTCTGACGGAGTGAGATGTAGCAGTTGTTAGCACACTGGACTCCAATTCATGAGGATGATGGTTGAAACCCCCGTCTGGCTATCCTGATTTAGGTTTTCTGTCATTTCCCTAAATTGCCTCAGGCAAATGCTGGGATGATTCCTTTGAAGAAACATGGCCAACTTCCTTCTCCATCCTTCCCTTATCCGATGGGACCAATGACCTCGCTGTTTGGTCCCCTGCCCCAAATCAACCAACCAACCAATCAAAGGAGATTATTTTGCCGACCGCTGGGGCCGAGCGGTTCTAGGCGCTCCAGTCCGGAACCGCGCTACTGCTACGGTCGCAGGTTCGAATCCTTCCCCGGGCATGGATGTGTGTGATGTCCTTAGGTTAGTTAGGTTTAAGTAGTCTAAGTCTAGAGGACTGATGACCTCAGATATTTAAGTCCCATAGTGCTTAGAGCCATTTGAACCATTTTTTGAGATTCTGGTCTTGATTGTTGTTATGAGTGGGTTGCACTTGGGACACTTCCAGAGCATTACATCGCGCTGACACTTGTGCTGACTGGGGAGCCTGTAGTGACAATTTCAGCTGTACCGGCAGTTACGACCTCAATTATCTCAGACAACTTGCTGTGCCGAGGACAATCTTATTCATATCAGGCTGCCTTGACATTTGCCCTCTTTGTGTGCGTTGCTGTACAAGTGAGTGAAACTGGTCCATGGTATGACTGATGAACGGGACTGTCACATAGCTGCTTTGCAGAAGCTTGTGGCATGACTGTCACCTGTGACAGTGCTATGCCTCGACAAAGGGATACACCATTGCTGCTCCAGTTTGTTAGGGCAAACAGAATCACAGTTTCTCCATTTGTTCTCAGCTGTACGAACGTAGTGTGTCTTCTATTTAGAATAAATCCTTCAAAGTCTATTCTGCGTTACATAATTTCAGATTGCGTTATCCATGTTTTGAGCCAGGGTAAACAGATTAAACAAATAAACCTTAGTATTGGCCAAACAAACGTCACCCAGTGTAGTGCTAATTATTTGTTGCTGCTATTGGTGTTGCCAATAGTTCATGATTTATTTGTCATCTCGCTTAACTTGTGTTGTCTGTCCTATTTTATGATTAATATACTCTTTTCATTTTCATACGAGATTAATCCTAAGTTGATATATTAATTACCCATCACTAATTGACTGCAATAGTGAGAGGGACACCATTTCATTAATTTTTTTCAGCATTCAAGTTTTATTTAAGATTTTGGTAAAAGTGATAACCTCCTATTCAGATTAGCAATAACAACCACTGTCAGATGGACAGAATCAATTTAGTAGACACATTGACAGGCAGACAAGTGGAAGGCTTACAAGTTAAAGCAATTGGTGTCAGGGTGTAAACTTACTGTCGCCTGTAGTCTTTAAAATCAAACCACAAGACCAGTGTAGTTCTGCAAAAGTTTTCTTTGACCTGTTCAGCAACTGTGTCATTTGAGTCCGGGGATCGGTAAAAGGAATTAATTATTCATTTATTTCGGTTTCCAAGTATAACCTAGACCCATACTAACCAAAAGAAATTATATACTTTGATTTCACTACAAGGTAAACTACTTCTGACAGCAATAAACACTCCACAGCCAACGGTATTTAATCTATACCTTCTGACCATGGTTAGGGCCTTTGTAAAAGTATTGGCAGTACTTATTTCTGGATTTGGCCAGCTATTCGTACCTATAACTATTTGTGCTTCAGTGCTTTCTATTAGCCCTTGGAGTTCTGGTTCTTTTCCAACACAGCTATGACAATTTAAAACTACGATACCAACTGTTTCTAGGTCTCCTTTCCCATGTTTGTCCTGGACACATTCAGACCGACGCCCTTCCTGTTGTTTCCCGAGACTAACATCAAAAACCGCCCACTTATCTCCTAAGCTATTAAGTGGAACACGGAAACCCAACACCCTATAGCGCAAATCCAGAAATAAACAAAAAATATACCTACGCAAAAAAACAGATAAAAATTAACTTGACGCCTTCTTGAGATACAATCTCCATTCCTTACAAATTAACAATGTAAGTGTAGACCAGATGTGGCTGGAATTCGAAGAAATAGTATCGACAGTAATTGAGAGATTTATACCAAATAAATTAACAAACGACGGGGCTGATCCTCCTTGGAACACAAAACGGGTCAGAGCACTGTTGCCGAAACAACGAAAATAACATGCCAAATTTAAACGAACGCAAAATCTCCGAGATTGGTGATCTTTTACAGAAGCTCGAAATTTGGTGCGGTCTTCAATGCGAGATGCTTATAATAGTTTCCATAACGAAATTTTGTCTCGAAACCTGGCAGAAAGTCCAGAGAGATTCTGGTCGTATATAAAATGTACTAGCGGCAAGACAATCAATGCGTCCTCTGCGCGACAGTAATGGAAATGCTATCGACGACAGTGCTGCCAAAGCAGAGTCACTAAACACAGCCTTACGAAATTCCTTCACCGTAGAAGACGAAGTAAATATTCCAGAATTCGAATCAAGAACAGCTGCCAGCATGAGTAACGTAGAAGTAGATATCCTCAGAGTAGTGATGCAACTTAAATAATATAATAAAAACAAGTCTTCTGGTCCAATACCTCCATACTTAATCATATACAACCGCTCGCTCGACGATAGATCCGTACTCAATGACTGGAAAGTCGCACAGGTCACACCACTATTCAAGAAAGGTAGTAGAAATAATCCACTAAATTAGGAAAAAAGGATTTTGGAGCATATATTGTGTTCGAACATTATGAATTACCTCGAAGAGAACGATCTATCGACATACAGTCAACACAGATTTCGAAAACATCTTTGCTTACACGAAGCGTTGAGTACTATTGACAAAGGATTTCAAATTGATTACGTATTTCTGGATTTCCATAAGGCTTTTGACATTGTAACATACAAGCCCCTTGTGGAGAAATTGCGTGCTTATGGAATATGGTCTCATTTATGTGACAGGGTTCGTGATTTCCTATCAGAGAGGTCACAGTTCGTAGTCATTGACGGAGAGTCATCGGGTAAAACAGAAGTAATTTCTGGCGTTCCCCAAGGTAGTGTTCTGGGCCCTCTGCTGTGCTTTATCTTTATAAACGATTTAGGAGACAATCTCAGCAGTCGTCATAGGTTGTTTGGTGATGATGCTGTTGTTTATCGTCAAAACAAATTGGAAAACGATTTAGAAAAGATATCTGTATGGTGCGAAAATTGACAATTGACCCTAAATAATGAAAAGTGTGAGATCATCCACATGAGTGCTAAAAGGAATCCGTTAAACTACGGTTACATGATAAATCAGTCAAATCTAAAGACTGTAAATTCAACTAAATACCTGGGAATTACAATTACGAACAACATAAATTGCAAAAAACACATAGAAAATGTGGTGGAAAAGGCAAACAAAAGACTTTTATTGGCAGTACATTTAGAAAATGAAATAGATCTACTAAAGAGACTGCCTCCTTTTTTTGGAGTACTGCTGCGCGGTGTGGGATCTTTACAAGATAGGATTAACGGAGTACATCGAGAAAGTTCAAAGAAGAGCAGTAAGTTTTCTGTTATCGCGAAAGAGGAGAGAGAGTCTCACTGACATGATACAAGACTTGGGGTGGACATAATTGAAACAAGGGCGTTTTTCATTACAACCGAATCTTCTTACGAAATTTCAGTCACCAACTTTCTCTTCTGAATACGAAAATATTTTGTTGACGCCGACCTACACAGGGAGAAAGTATCATCATTATAAAATAAGGAAAATCAGAGCTCGCACGGAAAGGTATAGGTATTCGTTTTTTCCGCGCGCTTTTCGAGATTGGAATAATAGAGAGTTATTGTGAAAGTGGTTCGATGAACCATCTGCCAGGAACTTAAGTGTGCTTTACAGAGTCTCCATGTAGATGTAAGTGCGGCAGGGACGGTTGCAGAACAGTCTGAGTCTCTGATTCCATTCGAAGGTGGGCAAATTCTTGGTGCTCGGATGTTTGTTGCTTCCGCAATCAGGGTAGCCAAAGTGTTAGATTTATCAAGAGGTACCGTGTGGAAGAGTTCTACTGCATACAGGAAAAGTGGAGAAACGTCATCCGCTAAGTCACAACGCGAACGGAATCGTGTATTGAGTGATGGTTGGGGACGATCATTGAAGAAAACGACAGCTGCAAAAATCACAGCAGAATAGAAATCTGCACTCGAAAACCATGTTAGCAGCAAAACAACACACAGGAAGCTCCATAAGCAGGAAATTTCAGGGCGACTTGGGACTCCGAAACCACACATCAGTGATACAAATGCCAGTGACAGGAAACGTGATGCTGAAACCATGAAACGTGGGCTATGGAGCAATCGACGAATGTCATTACGTCAGATGAGTCTTGGTTCATACCGGTTTCAACTTATGGCCGAGTTTAGGTCCCAAGAGTGAAACATGGCGAGCGTTCGGTGATGATTTGGGCAGCCATATTGTGGTGTTTCATGGGCACCGTGCTTACTCTCCAATGTCACATTCCTGCTAAGCTTTATGTGATAATTTTGACTGATTAGGCCCATCCCGTGGTACAATATTTGTTCCTCGATGTCGACGCTGTGTTCCAAGACTACAGAGTCCCTGTTCACACAGCTCGCATCGTCCAGGTCTCGTTTTTTGAGCTTGAGGATGAACTGTCATATCTCCCCTGGCAGTCACCAGATCTCAATATTATTGAGCCTTTGTGGTCTACTGTGGAGAGAAGGGTGCGCGACCTCTATCCACCCGCATCGTTGTTACCTGAACTTGCCAATACTTTTCAGGAAGAATGGTATCATAGCCCACTGAAAACTGTGGAGGACTTGTATTTATGTATTCTGAGGAGACTAAAGGATGTTTTGAATGGTTCAAAATATGGCTCTGAGCACTATGGGAGGTCATCACTGAGGTCATCAGTCCCCTAGAACTTAGAACTACTTACACCTAACTAACCTAAGGACATCACACACATCCATGCCCGAGGCAGGATTCGAACCTGCGATTGTAGCGGTCGCGCGGTTCCAGACTGTAGCGCCTAGAACCGCTCGGCCACTCCGGCCGGCTGTTTTGAATGTCTTCGATTTTACTACACAATATTAGGCATGGTAACATGTTGTGTGTTTGGTGGTTCCATATTTTTGCGCACCCTCTCTATAACATCATGGAGCCCTCACCTCTATTGCATCTAGGAAAGTCCCTTTGAAGCAACTGTGCCCATCGAAATTAAAATTTGTAAGGTCCCTCTGGTCCTGCAGGGTCCAAGATGTTTATTGTTGGTTCATATACCTTTTCCAAGCTCTGCTTATCAAACTCATGCATGCAAGATTCGCTACGACATCCTGCGCTAAGATTCTTCACTGATTTTATTTGGATACGGTCTTACCCTAGGATGTTTCATGTCTTCGCTTATAAATTCTATTAGTATATTTTACTGTGGGTTGAATTACTAACAAAGAGCCACTCGAGTGCGAGGTCGCAAAAGGCTAATGACGTTTATGGCATTCAACGCCCCCCCCTCCCCCGCCCCCTTTGCACATTTTGTCTACTATGCTAACATAAAATTGGCTGCTTGTAGTAACAGAAGGGAGAATTGAAGTATCCAATAGTGAGCACAGAATGAGTTGAACTGCTTAGTCGACGAGTAACTCATAGTGCTACAGTGCTACTGGTGTTGACATAAAGCGGAGCAATGGTTCAAATGGCTCTGAGCACTATGCGACTTAACTTCTGAGGTCATCAGTCGCCTAGAACTTAGAACTAATTAAACCCAACTAACCTAAGGACATCACACACATCCATGCCCGAGGCAGCATTCGAACCTGCGGACGTAGCGGTCGCTCGGTTCCAGACTGTAGCGCCTAGAACCGCACGGCCACTCCGGCCGGCACGGAGCAATGGAAATTGTAAACAAAGTAAACATTGCATTATATCCACAACAGTTGCCGAAGTTGCCACTTCGTCAGAAAGGAACCCAAGGAATTTCGCAGAGTGAGGAAGAAGTGATAGATGAAGTATTAGCGTGTCTGCAAGGTGAGTCAATGGAGTGTGTGGTGTCTTATACGCTCGACTGTGGGGACAATGTACATAAGAAGTACAGTGATGACGATATGTGCTTAACAAGTGAAAATGATACTGAAACACGTGTCGATCCCTGTAGTTCATCACCCTTGTCGCACAGTCAGCCACGAATCCCGTCTCAAGTGAAACGTAGTAAAGGACCCGTTAACCAAGGAGTGGGTATTAAGCCTAATTACGTACATGGAAGGTCATCCGCAGCATAATGAAAAAACAATTATTGAATAGATTTCGAATAAGTCCGCAGCAACATGACCGTGTAGCGCATAAGGAAAACTACGGATTCTCTAGGGAAAACAAGGAGTACTTGTTGCAAAAATTGGTGTTTGCGTGTTTCAATGAAGCGCGATACAGTTTACAAATAGTGATCTGCTACATTATGGGCATCAGACTGCACGCGATATAAATTATAGTGATTTCAAGGGAAGCAGTGGATGGCTGCATAACATCAAACAGTGCTGCGGAATTGGAAGACGTAAGACAACGCAATTTCAAATGAAGTGTTAACGATACACAGAAAACTGCGGAATTGGCCCGAAAATTTATAGATGAGATAAAGAAACTTATCCCATACTTCAGTACAGAATTTGTTTCACCTCCGACGTGTCTTAGTGAACAAAAGCATACAGAAGTAACTTCTGAGCTTAATCTGTTATTAGAGCATTGTCCTTCACTAGTGGATGGTGTTCTTGTGGCACCGATTAAAAGCACTAAAAAAAGAATGTGTGCTAGTGTAGTGTGTGCTGTCATTTTAACACAGACACATTTTTCATGAAGTGTATTAATTTCATATAATAAATATTTGTAGTAAGGCATCTTCTAATGTAATAAAGAAGTTTATATTTCGTACTAAATGATGTATGAAACTCCCATGAGGCAAGTATTTTTTTTATTTTTTAGGCAGGGCAGTTATGCAGATGTTTCTTATGACGAAATTTGGAGCTATGCAGGAATTATGACCAGATACTTACTGGAAAATTGCTGATATGGTAATTATGACAGAAGCAGCCAAGAAAGAAGTTCAATAAAGAATTTAAGAAATTAATAATATTAAAGCTTGTTGAAGAACACAGAATATATGATATTACTCTAAAACTTTATTCACACATGAAGTATTTACTGCAGATGTGAAGCCGTAAGTGTAACAGTTGTAGAAATTAGCAGCAATTTTCTCTGATGTAGTAACATTACTATTTACGCATGACAATTTTTATCTCTGCTTGTGTTATATAAGAAGTATTGTGTGTGAGAATCTTTATTTAATACTTTAACAAATTCTAACAGTATGTTCATGGAGGTAAAAGTTGTTTTCTTGTCACCAAAATATAGTGTATTTTAAAGTTCTATTTTCCCCATTTATGCTCATCACTAAACTGATGAAAAACCACCAAGGAACTAGAACTGTAATTTTGCTCACAAGAAACTGATAGTTTACCTGACAACTGACTATTTTATCTTTTTATTCACCACATATATTGTTACAATTATTTGCTGTTACACGTATTCATCTATTTTTAGAGGAACATCAACTGCCCTTCTAATTATTGTTTCACACATGCCTTTCTATCGGTATTTTGATGAGTTAAGGTACTTTTAATCACCGATATTACTTTGTGTTTACAGTCATTAAAATATCACATTTTTACTGTTGTACTCAACCTTTTCAGCAACCTAATACAAAAAACTACATTGCTCTTCATGATAGTTACATCGCTTAAAACTTCATACTTTATTCAACATTAAGTATGTACCGCAGATGTGAAGACGTAAGTGCAACAGTTTGTAGAAACTAGCAGCTATTTTTGCTGACATAGTAATATTACTATTTACATGTTAAAATTTTTATCACTGCATGTATTATATAAGAAGTATTGTGTATGAGAATCTTTGCATAACACTTCAGCAAATACTAGCAGTATATTCATAGAAGGACTTGAACACAAACATGAATATTTGATCATAATAAAATGAATAATGTGCAAAATACTTAATTTTGGTACAACTGTTCACTCTACTAAACTGTTTCAGTCATGAAGTCTGGAATCATAGCATTATTATTAATTTTCTGTGTTACTCTACTCAGCATGTGCTGTGGAGATCTTCCAACTTTTATTTAGATATGTCATTGCTTACTGGCTGCCTAAAAATCAATGAGAAAATAATCACACAAAAGCGTTTTGGCTCAAGCTATGTAGCCTTTAATAAATAATACAGACATAGTATAATATTACTACTAAAATTTGTTACAAAAATACATCTAAAGGTAAAGTGGCAAATTCCATAAGCATTGTCACAAATATATCAAGGATAATTGGCTCATTTATGTGGATGATTACAAAACTATATATTTTACATATCCTTTGCAAACTTATAAAAATACAGTTGTAAAACACGTTTACTATTTAAGAGACTCAAAGGAAATCTACCAAGTGGAACTACTTTTTATGCAAAAAATTCCATGAATTATGTATTTTAGGAATTGTAGTAATATGTACATACTGAATTTGGTAAGAAACACATTCTCCACAACTTTATCTTAACCTATCAAGAAATTTTCAGTATGCTGTATTACAACATAAAAAGCTATAATTAACAACAATTAATGATACTGTATACTACAAAGACCCTAAGCATTCATTCCTCACACTTTATGTAAAAAATAGTTGTTACACTATTTCACTTAATTCTCACAAAAATTCTGCAAGTCGCTTGTAACAACTAATAAATTGATACCTGATGAAATCATGCCAAATTGTAGTGCAGGAACAAGACAGCTATATTAGAAAATATTACTGACTACATCTAAATGTTAATTACCGGATTATAACAATATAATTCCACAAATACGTCGAATTCAGAATAGATTATATTTTTTCTGTAATTGTGTCTTCTAACTATAGTAATTCCGCAGTATAAGTAGTCTGCCTGCTGTTACAGTTCCCATACAAGTTTCCATATTTAGTGTATGCATCAAACGGTGATGTACGCTGTTGAAAATTCTAGTAAAGTAGCAATTCTGTTTTATATGTTTATTGTTGGACATGAACATTTTACTTGTGGTGTTATTAATTTATGTGCCATGCGAAATCATAAGTATTCCACACAGCAGTAATATCAAGTGAATACACACTTTTAAATAATATATATTACAAACGGCAGTAAAACTTCATGTAACAACTGTTAAAAGATAACTATACAATAGGACCACAATTTCCGCACTTGGACAAGCTCTTTATTCACTATCAGCATTCCACATTGCTGCACACATTTTCTTTTTGGTAGACATACTATAACGTTATGAAAACATTTTGATTAATCGCAATAATACATTACAAAAAACCCTCAACTGTCACCAATGTGGTAAATAAAGTTACACTACTCTAGAAGCCATATTTTGGTGACATGCATTAAAGGAATTTTTCTAGTGTAAGTTGTCAGGAAACGGAATGATATTAGATTTTTCACAACACAATCAGCTTGAAGAGCAACATTAAATACATATAAAATTCTGCATGAGGTTGACAATAGAATGAGTTACAAGACTCACGAAGTTGTTAAATCGGTACCTTTCTAGCTATCAACATTGTCATCTACGTTCTGACCACCTATATCCAAATGATGGGTTTCCTTTGTGAGGGTGGCCACAGTAGGCTGGTTGCAAACTGATGTGACAGTATCAGGTTTCCATTGTATGCCTTGCATGCTTTATTGTGACCCATGTTGATGTTCTCCTGCCATCTCCTGAGCCAATGTAAGCTCATCTTCTTTTTGCAGATGCATTTCTGAAACAAACAAAAAAAAAAACACAATATAACTGTGCATCGCACTTATTGTAATGAATAACATGTAGTAATGTATCCTATTGAAGCTGTAGGTGAATATACACAAAAAATATATTAACAGTAAGACACTTTGTAAAGCCACCTGTTGCATACTGTGCTTGTTTTGTCATTAAGGCACATTGTAAGGTTCATACAAGAATGATAAACAAATGAGGTCTGCCAATAACTGTCATTCTTGTGAGCAGGTCCATTGTTTTCTCTATGAATTGCCTATCAAAGGTAGAAGATTTTACAGACCTGTAAAAAATCATTAGCTGTAGGTAACTCTCTGATAACTAGTTCAGTACAGCGCAGATAGTAACGTTACATAGAATGAAAAAGCCTAAGCTACAAGGGAAGAAAATAAAAGAACAGAGACTGAGAGAGAGAGAGAGAGAGAGAGAGAGAGATTTTGCAAATAAGCAAATAGTTCTCCGTTTAGTATGCTCTGCAATTCTGTTAATTTTTTGCAATTTCCTGTTATGTAGCATTCCGAGGTGCAGTAAAAAATTAAATGTGGTATCTTGTTGCGCATCTGTGACTCATGAACTAATAAGATTTACGTGTGAAATTTCATCTTTTGTGCAAATTATTTGTGATTTTGTGAGTGATTTTGAGTTCCACAAATATAGCTGAACATGAAACATTGACTATTATGATAGTGTGCAGTTTCATTAAAATTTTCTTACTGGAAATTTAGATATTTTTATTACTCTGAATTGGAAATCTATGTATGTAATTATAACTGATCATGAGCGCAAGCTCATAACTAGTACTGCAATTATAAGTTAGGTACCACAAATTGAGTGATAGCAAGTAATTTGTTATATGTTTTTGTATTGTCTTTAATACATCTCAGCTGTATATGTGTTAGGTAAAAGATTTTTTATTGTAAATAGCAGAAAAGCAAACAACATTTAAATGTAGTTTGTTGTTTCTCACTATCTACATAAGTTCGTATTGTAATTTCTGCACAGATTAGAAAACTAGAGCTGAATACGTATAAAATATTTAATATTAAATACAGAAATGGGAAGACTTTAAACCGATATGTACAGAGAAAAAAGTGAAATGCTAGTTTGTGCTGTAGTCGGTACAGAATAACTCTCTCTTTTAGTATTTTCAAACTGTAAGTGTGCAGTTGTTCAATATGCATCAGGCTCAGCAAAATTTATTACAGATTTCATAGCCAAAATCCTAACTCGAACCTAGATACCGTATCACATACTACAAAAAAAAAAGGAATTTTGTTAGTGAATAAGGAAGGCTCATAGTGATTACATAACAGAATTACTTCATATCTTGTTGGCAACAATGTATTCGCTTATTGTCTCCAGGTGGTAGCACCGACATTTTCTGGTTTGGAAGCACTTCAGCGTAAATCATGGATACAACACAATGACAGGAAGTACTACAAGGATATCCACAGTTAATATGTAGTGTAATATGCTTAAATGGTTAACTGAGGAGGTTCATAAGCATTACATTATACTCACTGGTTTCTGTGGCAACTCTTTCACAGTCTGCGTCTGCTGCAGCGCACGATGTGTTTCTTTGGCCTGTGGTTCCTGAACTCGATGGATGCATACGTGAACGACCTGACAATTTGTGCGGCTTCCGGGAAAGCTTGTGTTTTGGAATGCAAAATTGTGGTCGTTTGTTGTGAATATGTTCTGGCTCTGTATGAAACTCACCGCACACCTTACACTGAGGAATGACATCGTATGGTGTGTCACCTACTACTATAAATTCACCTGGCAGACCGTTTACGACATATACTATCACACGAGCATCAAGTTGATCTTGCCACGTCATAGGTCCCTGGGAATCCATTGGTACACAATGAGGAAAAGGTGGTGTTGCAGGTGGATAAACTTGGTACGTTGGTGGATGAAAATGAGGGTGTGGAGGGTAGAATTGTGGCGCACAATCTCCGAATGAAGGGGGGTATGGCAGTCCATCAAAGTTTGCAGGATTACAGATAAAACCATCTGGGAAGTACAGCTGAACATGAATCAAGCGCTGAGACTGACCCGCCACAGAAGGATCCGCTTGTGCGTCAGGAGGGTTAATAATTATATCAAACTCAATCTGATATCTATGGTAGTACGGAAACCAAGGGAAGCAACACATTATCGCGTTTAGTCCTACTCCATTGGCAGCCTGTGACGACATACTGGACTACACAGCAATCCAACTGATACTGTGGAAGTATTCAGGACACGAATAAAGCACTGAGATGTTTTACGAATAGCTGAGACAAGTCGCACTATTCACTGAAACCTCACTGGATCTTGGAATCAACTGCGCTCTCCGTGGACTGTAGGAGGAGTTCTGAAGTGGGGTACAGAGGCAGTAGTGGGAGAACGTTGTGGTGGGAGAAGATGCTGGGTGGGGGAAGCTCAGGCAGAGCCTCATCGACAACGTCACCAAACACTTTGTCATGTCTATATCCAGTTCCATAATAATCTTCTTTGTAAAAGTCAGTAATGTTGGCAGCCAGCTTAAACTGACAGTGATTGACAGTCAAAATGAGAAAAATCTAGTGAGTCAAATTGCTAAACGAATCATTTTCTAGGGTGTAAAATGAAAGATTATATACAAATTGATTCTTCTATAGTTTCAGGAATTCACAAGCCCTAAGAGGAAAATATAATGATGACATTCTTTTTGCCAGCATATTTGAGTGTTCATCCCATGTTAATCTATAATTAATATTTATCCCTACAAACTTTGTGTTTGTTACACGAACTATAAATTTATCGTTTATGCTTAATGTCACAGAAAACTGTTCCCTTGGTATGCTGAAACGCATACTGTATATTTTCTTTGCTGAGAGAACCATTTGCTCTCGCTAGTAGGAATTCTGGTCTTTTACCAGTGAAATATGACGTTGTCATCATGCCTAATACTGTCTCGAAAGTGATTGACATATATGAAGAACAGAGTTGGACCCAATACATTATCCTCGGGAACACCTATATTTGTATTTTTCTTGTCTGACAAATGCCCTACTAAATTTTTGTCATCGGTAGATGTGTGAACTAACTCTACTGTTTGCACCGTTTACGAAGTAAGGCTCTAACCACTCGTTTGATATTACTCTTACACTTAGTGCTTCTAGCTTGTTTAGTAATGTTTTACGGTAAACACTCTCAAAAGCCTTGGACAAGTCTAAGAATATGTTGTGACACAGCCGTCGTTGTTAAGAGCTTTTTTTTTTCAACTCTCTGTTGCCCGATATTGTATTTCTCTCGCTTCGGAAATCCAACTATGGTTCATGGAAATGTTTATTTTATTCATGTATCTCATTATACTATCTATTATGAATGATTCGGTTATTTTTGAGACGGCAGAAAGTAGTGAAATTGATCTGTAGTTGCCAATACCCTCCCCATTACCTTTCTTTAGCAAGGACACAACTTGTGCGTTCTTTAGGTACTCTGGAAAGATACTGTATCTCAAGGACTCATTTATTATATTTGTTACTGGAGTTCGCACGCCTTCAGAACAGAAACTGGAACCTCATGCATACCTCCTGATTTTTTATTAGATTATTGTCTTCCTGATGTCAAGCTCTGTCAGGAAAAAGCCTCATTCTGGTTGCTGCGCAAGTCATTTTGGGTCTTATACGTATTTTAGGAAGTATTTGACGCAACTTCTTAGTAAGATCAGAGAAATAGTCATTAACAAAATTTGCCACTGCCCCAGGATTTTCTATTATTCAACTCCCATCTTTGATTTCTATGTTATTACACCTGCATTCGCCTCTTCCAGTTTCCTGTTATATGTCATCCCACATTTACTTGTTTTTATGCTCTACATTATTTTTTACTGTGTCTCTGAATGATTCTTTGGCTGGAAGCATTCCCCTCTGTATATTTATTATATATTTGATAGCAATATGCAAATTGTGGGTTAGTATAACTTTTTGGAAAGAATTAAGAAATTGAATTGTCTGGAAGGACTTTCTAAATCCCACAGCTATCCATTATATTCCTTAGCTGCTAGAGCCGGCTACTTTTAGAAATACGTCCTCAAATGTTAATTTAAAAAGGCTGAAGAATTTAGAGAACTTAGGATATACAGTGTTTTCCATATACCCTTCATCCCAAGTTCGAATTGCCAATGGCACAGAAAAATTATGCATTTTACGTTGTGAGAATATCCTTTTGTAGACCTACAATTTGGCTCGTTTTACCAAGCTTGTCTCTAGCTTTATTATATGACAGTAACAATTAGAAAGGCTGAGATCTCTTAGAAACACTTTTCAGTTTTCCATGTCGTCATTTGTGAGTATATCGTCTAAAACTGATGCTGAGCTTTTTCATACTCTAGTGGTAGTGTTTGCCATTTGCACAATGCCAAAAGTGCTAAAAATATACAGAATGTGATAACTAATTTCACTCTGAACGCCTGTGTTAATTGTTAATTATGTGCCACGACGCAACATTATGTTGGTTTCGGGGGAGAGAGTGTTTCAAGGACTTGGTTAATTTGTCAAACAAATTGAGTTGAAGGGTTGAAAATTCAAAATGTTTATCTACACTAGTTGTGATGATATCTTGTGCAGCTTTAAAATGTGCATCACATCTGATATAAATACATGATCAAGCTTTTATACAGTAGCAAGTTGCACATTCATTTGACGATAGCATCATATACTATAGAGCTGTTCAAAGACTGTAATTCAGCTTCAAGCTGCCGTACATTTCCCAAACAGATCGTACATTCTCATGAAGAACAGATAATCCAGTGCAAATATTTGTGGTTTTTGTGTGAATAAATCTCTCTTTTTTTAAACTAGCTAAGATTCAGTAAAGGGAGGGGAGCCTATTGTCATGATTTATTGTAAAAAAGGCCTAGTCGTCCTGCCCAAGACCACAGGTATATTTAACGAAACAACTTCTCTTATTTATTAATCTTTGAGATTGTAATCAAGCAAATTGCTGCAAAAGCAGAATCCCCATTTTTGTTCCAGTCCCAATCTTTATTACCTGACTTTTTGTTATACCTCCATCAGTCAATAATATTGAAAGATGCTAACACCCATCGTTCTAATGATTTTATTGCATGGCAAAGAGTTTCAGTGGTTGACAAGACCGATTAGGAATAGTGTGAGATGCTTTCACTTTATGATCTCAGACATATGCTTATAAACAAATGGTAGGTATTATTTTCGCTCATACAAGACTAAGATCTTGCTTTATTTAAATGTTTCCTGCAATATTTTTGCAAAGCATTTGGACAACGTGAGTATTGCTGTCAACGACGGTCTGTACAGGTTTCCTACTACGATGACAGAGCTCCAATCTGACTGGTTAACCAGACCGGACTCATGACGTAACACAGACCTTTTACATGACGAGAGCCTGACGTAACGCAGTGCTCAGACACTGGACTTGCATTCGCGGACTGCTGTTCAAATCCCTGTCTGGCCACGCAGAACTACATTTTCCACGAATTACGTTAACCAGTTAAAACAAAGGCTGTGTGGGTTCTTGTAAGAGAGCGACGAATTTCCATTCCAACGCTTTCACAGTCGGAGCTTGTGCTCTGTCCCTAACGACCTAGTCGTCGATGGAAAATTAAATACTAATTCTCCTTGTTCATTCCTTTACTTGTTCGGAACTACTCTAGACTCGCATTCTTGAGGACGACGGTTCAAACTCACTTCCGGCCATCCAGATTTTGCTACATTGCTCAATGCAAATGCCGGAATGGTTCCTTCCAAAGGGTACGGCCGATTTCCTTCTCCATCTTCCCCCAATCCGAGCTCGTGCTCCGTCTCTAATGACCTCGTTGTCGACGGGACGTTAAACACTAATATCCTCCTTCTCCTTGTTCGGGACAATCTACCAGTCTGTACCAATACATGATGGTAACCATTTGTTTAATTGTTACGCTGACAGATAAACAGATCCATGACTAAATACTGTTACCGTTAATTGACGAATCGAGGCCGCAGTTTCTAAGCTGCCGTAACACAAATTCATCAAATGAAAATATCTTTTTCGTGACATTTTCTTCAAAACCGATCAAAACCGGCTTGGGCTCTATTGTTAAAGTTTGTAGGCGTTCTTCTTCACTTGCTACTTCATGCTGTTATTTTAGGGGTAAGAGTAACCGTTCCGTATTTTTGCAACTTAGTTTTTGTTATTGTGAACAGCAATATTAAGTGCGCTGCAGAACATGAAGGGTGTGACATGCAGTTCACAACACACGTAACAAGTTTGATGCTACAAGTGTTTACACAAGGCATTACACTCACGACTGTTAAAGTAAAATATTCAGTTTTTTTTTCACTAAATGTCAATAAAATAAGAATTCACAGATGATGACACAGATGCTTTGGAACATGATCGGGAAATAAAACTAGAGTATGAACAATATGTGGTTGGCAAAAGAGATGGACCCAATCCCATGATGCCTTTTTGTATTTGTGAGGAACTCGAACACAGGCAAAAGGAATACTTTCAGTCACCAACTGACCTGTCTGGGCCATACGTGGTGTTAAGTCTGACATAGGCCTTCATTTAACAAGCAGTGTTTTCTTAGAGTGATGTCAAAGCAAATCCAGTCGCTTGTGAGATTCGTGATTGAAAACATGAATTTGTTTCAAAGGAACCGCAGCATGCATACAGATAATTCACCACATGTGAACGATCTTTAAATTGCGAGAATGTCCGAAAGTACTGATCAAAAATGTGTGCAGCTCTCTACAGCACTCATTTTCAGTAGGTTTCCACAAAAAAAGAAGGCTATTGGAGACATTCTCATTTTCGTCAATCAAAGTTGAAGGATTTTCTCTTCATAAATCCTTCTATTCCCTTCAGTAAATATAATAATTCGTAAATTTTGTTACTTGACTGTAACTCACTGAAACCAATCGAGGGCTAAAAATATTGTGTAAGTATGAATGCTAATGACCGTTTGATTGTGTTAAATACTTTGTATTTCACTAAACTCATAGAAATACAAAAAGAAACCCATCCACATAAAGGGAATAAAGATAAGATTTTTGATCAACTCATCCTTATTTGGGCTTTTGTGCGCTTTTCCAACATAATTCCAGAAAAGTGACACTATAATTTCTACCGATAGACTGTGATCAATACCTTCCCCCTCCTTTGTAGATTGTGATGTTTTGAAAAAGTGAAACAAATTTTTAGGTGCACATTTGGTTTCATTATTGATTTTGTCTAATTGTTTATATCACTTTGGCACTAAGTAATTCGTTATGTCATTATTCCGGTACTTTCTTTTTACAAGTTCAAGATATACCATGACGTACTCTTCGATCATTTGTTACTGACACTGAGCTCCAACAGAGTAAAATAAATAACATGATCTTGTATTCCATTATAACTGCATTTAGCTCGGCAATAACGATCACAGCCGAATTCATGTCCAGTTCAGATTTTGTGCGTATTTTTTAAATTTATTTTATTTTTTAATTTAGGGTACAGCTTATTTATTGGCTTAAGTAATAAGAAAAATTATTAAATGACCTCGAAGATACGCAGGTCAGACGGACAGTTACATTGGACCCAAGAATGGACTCGTCCGAAAACTAGCATGCTTTTTGTCGTAGCATCTGAATTCTTGCCACATTTAAGAGTAGCTGTGGACAGCGACGGGCACTCGACTCATTCATTGGAATTCCTCGTACTATAACCCCAGCGTGTCGACATCTTCAGTGATTCACGACCGAGTTCTTCGGCAGCTGCACATTTGGGTCGGGGGAGCTTGGGCTGATGAGGCAGCATGACTTCATACTATGAGCTGTTTGACTTGCGTTGTTCTGCTCTATGGCTTAGTCACCCCGTCATTTGGCTGCGTGAGATTTCCTACCACCTTCGCACTACCAAACACATTGACCTTAAACACTGACAAGGCGTGTTTAACGTTGATTAAAAATAACTACGAACACAAAAAAATTCACCTCTTTCTCTCTCTGCTTCACCTTCTCCCTCCTCTTTTTCTTCTCCTTCTACTAACAAGAAATGGCGTCAGAAATATGATTTAATGTCAGTTTATATTTAAAACGCTTCCAATACCACATAGCAGCATGCGTAACACACTTCCTCACTGATTAATGAAACGTATCGTACTGGCATTCTTTTTCTATCTGATTTACCGCACGATTCAGGAACTCCAGACAGTTTGCGGTAAAATGCTGTTTCCATTTCAACACACGGTGGAGCTGCTACTTCATATCTTTATTATTAATATGTCTCGTTTTCTGTCGCAAAGAGCTACAGTCAGAAATAAATTGTATTCCTTCAGGTAAGACAATGGACTTGATATTATCACACTTGTTAGGGTTACCTCTCCAGGAATGTGATCAATTTTAGTTACTTTTGAATTACGTATCAGCTCATTCTTTTTCTATCTATAATTTTTTCAGTTCCATATAATCGGTTTCCGAACAATAGTTGAAAAGGAAGTTTATTGCAAAAATGTGCGTTTTTATTTTTATGGCACTAGACTTTACATCCAGAAAGGTCAAGTGTTGTCGTCATATACTAGCTGTGAGACGTAATTGTGTGTAACGGCGAATATGTAGAAAACAGACCACTAGAAAGTGTCTCTTGCGTCTCCTTTTTTCCCCAAATCTGCATTTCATTTTATCACTGGAGGCAGCCAGACAGTAAATAGCAGTTCTGCAACCATACACATCTCTCTGATTAGAAAACATGTATTAAAATATTAAAAGATGATAAAATGTGGCTACCATAATTAGAAGCAGATGATCTTGGTGTGGTGATGACGACTTCATCGGAGACTGATGTGGTACTCATGTCATTATTGAAGATGTTGATACTGACCTCTCCCCGTATAAAATAGGTGTGTGCAATGAGAATGTGACGAAGATAGTGCAACATGGATCTGAGACGAGATATGATTTTAGGGATATGCGTTGCAGAAGAAAACTATATGGAGAACATTTCAAGGTTTGCCGTAACACGACTGGGTCACGCTGTGCTGGTGATGGGATTTGGTATTGAAAGACAGAATATTCTTCGCAAGAATTAGTGGGAATAGATATACACTATGGTACCAACACGGAAATAAAAAATGAGGGTCTTTCTGAGAGAATATGGCAGTGATATTTAAGTGGAATACAGGATGGACGGCCTTTGGAACAGATGTAAAAGAACCAAAGGTTACAAAATTTTGCTGCGCATTAACAGTAACACGGCAGTTTTGCTGCAACACAATCCTCCAATCCCAAAAATCAGTGATATTACTACATGAATGTGTCTCAGTACTTTCTAATTCCCGAAATGATCAAGAACTTCTAAATTCTCTTTATTTCATTTACTGTGATTTTTGTTCCTATTATTATTCTTTCCATGACAGTAAATAATCTCATTGACCGAAATGTCAATTATAAGAATATTAATCTATAATAATTCATCTCTGGGTACACCTAAAGGCAAACAAAGTTCACCTACTCGGGAGATAACATTTATTTGCTAACCAGCTTAGTACCCGACTTTGCCCGGATATGTATCTCTTTATTCCGATCTTCTGTTATCCATCTCCTTCTCCCCCTCTTTGCCCGCCTCCGCCTACCACCTATTTATGTCCATCTTTTCCTTCCCCCTCTCTGCCCCTCTGTCGATAACCTCCTCCTGACCCTCTCTGCCGGCCGCTGTGGTCGAGCAGTTCCAGGCAATTCAGTCCGGAATCACGCGGCTTCTACGGTCGCAGGTTCGAACCCTGCCTCGGGCATGGATGTGTGTGATGTCCTTAGGTTAGTTATGTTTAAGTAGTTCTAAGTCTAGGGGACTGATGTCCTCAGATGTTAAGTCCCATAGCCCCAGCCCAACAACAGGCTGGTGGTTCTTACCCCCACAGTACTTCTTTCCAGGTGGTCAGTAATATGTGTACAAAGTTTGGTTGAAATCGATCCAGGCATTTAGATGGCTCTTCTTACCCCTGGCTTTTCCAGAGTACGCACATGTAACATAAATTTCATAACATATTTCACTCATAGTTCTACACGTATGTCACCTGTATCTGTAGCTCATTTCGCCTTGCAGTTTCGTTTTCGCCCAGCTCCAACTTTATGACATCATATACGTACCTTGAATAATGTGTCATAAAATTATATCATTTTGCAAGTACGTTCAGTGGTATATTTAGATACAGTCTGCGAAGTGTGTTGCGAATAGAATCAGTAGTAAAGACGCAATAAATTCAAACATCATGCAACAGTTTTTCACTCATCTCAGAGTTTATACCGTCATATGGCTTGAACCGCACGTCGCACTATGATAAAGTTTTGTAGGTATATTCCTCAGCATATGTGGACACTGTCTGCGAGATTTGTTGCGAACAGAGCTACTAGCAAAGAAGTTACAAATTTAAACGTCCATGCATTGTGTTGTGTGGCAGTGTTTCACGTATCTTAGTGTTTATGACGTTATATCTCCTGTAATAAGTGTCGTACAATGATATAACTTTTCTGATAAATTCACTGTTATATGTGAATACTGTCTGCAAAATGTATCGCAAATACTTCAATTGTAAAGAAGTATCAAATTAAAACGTCATACCTGATACGGCAATTTTACTGCAGGATCAGCAAAAATGTAGGAAGCGATAACCTTTTTTTCTTCTTTCATTTTGTAGTGGTTGTCAGCGAGAAAAAGGTTCGTAATGGTTTGAAATTATGCGTAAAGTGTGTTGCAAGTCACTAAGTGTTCTCACTCTCAAATATTGGATGAGTAAATCCTGGGTACTCGCTCGTTTTGGGCTACACATCTTTCTCACCCCCACCCCTTCGATAAGTAGGCAGTTCTTAACCAAACGGCGGTTCTTTCTCGACAGTAAGTGATTTATGTACCAAGCTTGGTTGAAATCGGTCCAGTGTTTTAGGTTTTAGGAGAAGATGTGGAACATACATGCATACATACGTTTTTGTACTGTGTACGGATTTAAACTCGAGCCTGGATCCGTACCTGTTCAAGGGAATTTATTTTATCGATAGGATACCCAAGCGTGGCTCTCGTCGGCCCGCTTCACCCTTTGAAACTGCGAGTATATCTCCCCTGCGTCCGCATCTTCACAGAGGTTCTTCTGCATAGATAAGTCGAATAATACCCCTAGTAGTTTTAAACTGTGGGGAAGTAAGCATCAGAATCTAGGTATAATTCAGCAAATATATCTGTATTCGATTAACAAACGTCTAAAATTACAGAGTGAGCAAGATGGAAAATTCTAGCTTAAGTATTTCATAAGAACTAATAAGATACAGATTTCCATGGAATTATCTACGCTTTCGAAAATGGTAGAGGTGATCTCAGGAGTTACCCAACTCGTCGGGGTTATAGGAAGACATTGATAAATTTACAGATCATAAATTTGTAGCCACACAGCTATTCCGTGTCGACCTACAAAACAAACGGTCACTGATACCAGATAACTGGAACCGAAATCTTGGACTTTTGTGGGCTATTACTGCTTTCTGAATGACGTAAAGAACTCTTTGCTGTCTTCTACTTCTAGGTTTTTTAGACACAGTTGTTGTTGTTTCTGCTGCCGTCTTCAGTCCGAAGATTGGTTTTATTCAGCTCTCCACGCTAGTCTATCCTGAGCAGGCCTCTTTATCTGTGAATAACTGCTCTAATTTGTATTCATTTTAACCTGATTACTGTATTCATGTCTAGGTATCCGTCTACAAATTTTACTTCCACTCTACCCTTCATTACCAAAATGACTACCCCTTTATACCATGGAATGTGACCTATCAACTGATTGCTTCTCTTAGTTAAGTTGTGCCATGAATTGCATTTTCTCCCATCGTGATTAAGTACCTACTAATTAGTTAATCTGCCCATCTAATCTTCAGTACTCTTATGTAGTGCCGCATTACAAAAGCCCCAATTCTCCTCTAATGTGGACTGCTTACTGTTCACGTTTCACGACCGTACAAGGGTACACCCCAGTCAAATACCTCCAGAAAATAATATTTAACACTTACTTTTACATTAGATACTATTATTTTTCAGAAATGCGTTTGTTGCTCTTGCAAATCTGCACTTTTACATCACTTTCCATTGGGCCATCATCATTTAAGTTGCCTTCCGTACAACAGGACTCGTCTACTACTTTAGTGTCGTATTTCGTAATACAAATCCGTCAGGATCGCCTGATTTAATTGCTCTCAGAAGCGTTAACTGTATGTGGGCGTGAGTTCTCTGGTGAAAGAGGATTACGTGCAGAAGATGAACATAGTCGTTAGTGACAAATAACTTTTAAGTTCGACAGGTGTAGTTACAGTATACGCAGGAGGCGGCTGTAGCGGTGGCCGCGAATGTTGAACCTCTGACCAGGACGGTACCTAGGCACCTGGCTGATGTAACTCACTTTCACCAGGAGACAAAACTCAGCAAATTAAATTGAATAGCGTCGTTCCCTGCAGGAGGGCAGGAGACACAGTTTTGTCAAGCCTGTTCCCGCTCCACCGTGTACTT
Source organism: Schistocerca nitens (assembly GCF_023898315.1). Classification (NCBI taxonomy): domain Eukaryota; kingdom Metazoa; phylum Arthropoda; class Insecta; order Orthoptera; family Acrididae; genus Schistocerca; species Schistocerca nitens. The sequence continues at coordinate 448,623,798 of NC_064616.1, read as the reverse complement.
TCAAGAAGTCACTAAAAATGTGTGGAAAACTGCATTGTTAAAAATGTCACGAAACAGTAAGATCCTACTCACTGTTAACTTCAAACGGACTGCATCTACGTCTGGTCTTGTGCCACACACAACTAGAACATCACGAATACCACCAAAATATACAGATATTATGAATAATGGACTAATACACCGATGCCACACTGCAATAAATCAATTTTGGATTCACAGGGAAAAACTGAATGTGTGGCTATTAAAGCAGAAACAAAACAGAAGAAACAGGTAAACGTTCCATTGTACACTTTCATACGTTTTCCACCTCCAGATCTATCATTGGTAATGCACACTAACAGTGTTTCTTCATTGCTTCCGTGATTTATCCAGAATCTTGTCACTGACAGTTGCTTCGAATCTTTCCAGAGACTTTCTCTTGTTTTGCTGGTGATGTAAGTTGGAATTCTCGAAGAAGACGACTATGGCTGCTACTGTGAGGTTGTCAGGGGACACATGACTTGGAGGTTTACTTGTGACAGTTAGCAGCCCAATTAAAAAAAAAAAAAAAAAAAGTTCAAATGTGTGTGAAATCTCATGGGACTTAACTGCTAAGGTCATCAGTCCCTAAGCTTTCACAATACTTAACCTAAATTATCCTAAGGACAAACACACACACCCATGCCCGAGGGAGGACTCGAACCTCCTCCGGGACCAGCCGCACAGTCCATGACTGCAGTGCCTTAGACCGCTCGGGCATCTCAATTAAAGAAGCAGCGAAAGGACATGAAGAGATACAGCTTTTTCGACAAAATTGGAGATGATTTCGAAATCTGTTGCCGTTTTACAAAGTGATCACTTTACAACTATGCGGGCAAGGCACTGCTGTAGTAAACACTCTCTCACTGGCATAATCGTTGCTGAGGTAGACAGCCCGCAATGTGAAAGGGGAGATCAGGAAAAGCTTACACCTAAAACGATCTTTTTGGAATCAAGAACTTTCTGTCCTAAATCACTTGTGATATCTTAAGTAGGAATTATTCAGAATATTTCATCGAATTGACAAGAAAAAGTCAAGCAAATTTACCAGGATAAATCTGGCATATACCCGCAAATCACTATCGTGACAACAGAGTTGCCAAACTATGCCTAAAACGGTGCAGAGTATAGACTATGCTAGTGACAAAAAGAATGTCTTTTCGAAGTTGGAACCGAGCATGACCGGATCTGGGAATCCAGTCTAGCATGAGACAATGTGCTACATGGGATGTTGACTTCTGACCATGCAAGATTTCAGCTATGGAAACAAGTTCTTCTTTTCACTTGCGTAGTCAAAAGAGAAATCCTTGAAACTGAAGTGAGAGATGGCGAAGCAGTGGTTCCAGAGAGGGAGAAAAAATGACATCGAAAGCGGGCTGCCCTGCGGCACATCTGGACTGATCGTGATGGGCGGCGTCACCTGACCGTTAACGAGTACCTTCGCCGCAACGCCCTGAAACATGTAAGAATGAACTACACGAGCCGCTGGGTTAAAACCGATTATATCCAAACGCACTGGTAAAATAACTACGAGAAACGTGGTCAAATGCCTTGTTAAAATTCAGAAAAACAAGGTCACAGTGAACACAAGTGACTGCAACAACTGAAATCACATCCCGGTACTCCGTTATTGGAGTTAAAATCGAGCGAACAGGAAAGCAACTGTGAGGCACCCCAATCACGTTCGATAACAGAAAAGATATCCTGCTGCTGATTGCTGTCACGACAATTTTATAATCAACAGTCAACGCAAAAAGAGAAATAAATTTCCTAAGTTTATCCTAAAATCCCTCACTGCAGCAGCACAGTGTGTTATTAACGACTGACGGAGTATCAGCTTCGCTAAATCTGTCCACCAATCTAACAGCGAACCATAACGCACAGCGGAGCGGAGGCACGCTCCCACATGGTGCCAACCACATCATCCAGCGCGTCGTCCGTGAGGTGGGAGACATTCACCATCAAATGTGGCCGAAGCAGTTTCGCAGGTTACTGTTGAACGATTACAGCAGCCGCCACAGCCAAGTGATCAAAAAAGCAAACGAGGAAAATGTCAACAGCAAGAATCCGATCACATAAATAATGAGATAAATAAAACCTGTCGATGCGACTACAAGACCGTATGTCTAACCAAGGTGGGATATTTCTGCTTCCACACGTCACGCAAACGCATCGAATTAGCTATTTCACTTGTTTCACGACAAAAATTATAATGTGGGGACTGAACGCAGGGACGTAAAACAATTAAAATCGCCACCTAACGTGGGACACTAAGGACTCTTGCGCAAAACCGTGAACGCGCCACAGTATGACCCGAACCAAACGGTGCACACAAAACAGCCAAGGGGAGAACCAAAAGATGGCACTCTACTCTCTACCAGAATCAAGGCAATGGGAATAGCCTAACGAGAGAAAAGGGCAGTACCCGTCGCGCATTCAGTAGCCGAATAAAAAACAGTGAAATCGAGGGAGAGCAAAACTGGTGAATATAACTTATTCCGAAAGTAGAATATTATCACAGAAATCATAAATAAACTGAAAAAACGAAGCCAAACGTAAATCTGATACAATTCTATTGACATTTAGGGTAATAAAGGTGTGAGCTTGAGTCATCAATACCAATAACAGAAAAGGTGGAAACGGCAAAAAAAGCACAACTTATTCCTTACCCCGACCGTCACAATACTTCGCCCCAGCCATCGACGAATCTGAGAAAGAGGGCTAGTGCGGCGTTCTGTGGAACCCTTATGTTTATGTTTTTTTCTTTGCAACAGCACGATCTGGCTGTATTTCTTGTTTACGACGACCATGTGGCAAGTTATCCTCCGTCACCGGCGAGGTGGGAAGATCCTTCACCGCATCCAAATCGATCACTGTTGGCCCCCTGAATCGAAAGCTGTCTGCAGAGGAGGAACTCTTGCGAAAAAAAAAAAAAAAAAGTTCAAATGGCTCTGAGCACTATGGGACTTAACTTCTGAGGTCATCAGTCCCCTAGAACTTAAAACTGCTTAAACCTAACTAACTTAAGGACATCACACACATCCATGCCCGAGGCGGGATTCGAACCTGCGACCGTAGCAGTCCGCGGTTCCAGACTGTAGCGCCTAGAACCGCTCGGCCACCCCGGCCGGCAGACCGGGTGTCACGGTACACGAAGCGTGTGTAACTACCTCCTTTCTGGCCGCTCTAAAAGCGAGGAAATGGAGCTGCAAAAATTGTTCAAAAATGTGTGAAATCTTATGGGACTTAACTGCTAAGGTCATCAGTCCCTAAGCTTACGCACTACTTAACCTAAATTGTCCTAAGGGCAAACACACACACCCATGCCCGAGGGAGGACTCGAACCCCCGCCGGGACCAGCCGCACAGTCCATGACTGCAGCGCCTCAGACCGCTCGGCGAAATGGAGCTGCCGTCGGGAGTAGTAGACAAGGGAACAGGGTGGGGGGGCGGGTGCTGGGACTCAACAGGTGACAGGGGAATCGACACCAAGTGTTCCGACCCCTGGAGAAGTTCAGAGGAAACATCAACGGAACGGAAGAGGAAGGAGCACCAGAACCTTCCAACTCAATTCTCGGCTCAATAGTACTCACTCCATCCCTACCATCCACAGAATCAGCAGATGTACGACGTTGAAGGGGGTTCAGGACGAGGGGAATATCACCAGTATCCTCATCCCGTGTACAACGCTTCTTATTTTCGATTACTTGAGCATCTGTGCGATGGGCAGTCTTCAAATACGTCCGGTTGGCGTCATTAGCAGAAGATTGCCCACATCTTGAAGAGTTCCATTGGGGACTAGTTTCACCACAGTTAACTTACGCCGATGCTCAAGATAAGATCAAAGAACAAAAGTCCTTCTAGGACAACTGATCGATGATGGCTGTTCTCATTACACAAAAAGCACGTCCCGACCAGGCCACTGTATGTAACGTGGATACTTTAACCATATAGTTATTAATGAAATGGGATATTCTGTATCACCTGTATTTCTACGTAACGAATCCCGCTGCAACATGTGCTGGCTGGACCACCGTTCTAGTCGCATATTTATAAGCTTCCCAAATTTAAGCAAAACATCTTTAAGGTAAACGTTATTTACCTCGGGAGGCAGACTGAACAACACGAACATTCCTATTATCAATTTCAGCGTTAACAAGGAGGACTGCACTGAGTCATCTGTGACACAGAAAGGAACTTGGCAATCATGTTTCAGTAGTAATTTTTCTACTGGTAAGGGATTCACAAATTTACAAAGAACATAAAGTTCGGTGCCAAAATACGTTGTGCGTACCTGATCCGCAGTAAAACCAAAATTACCCACCAACAATTCGTGGATTTCCACAGAAATAAGCTGCACATCGACTTAACAAAAGAAAAACTCATTGTACCTTTACGTTGAACAGACACGGGCGCCATGGAAACGAAACAAGCGCCCAGCGCCGCTACCAAGAGCACACTCAAACGAACACAAAGACGAATTAGACCTACAGTATACACTCATAAGGCACAAAACCTCACGTAAATAGAACACTTGCAATACCAGTAGCACTGCGACGGAGCGGAGGTAAACAACGTCCTTTCCAGTACAGTTCTGCAAGTAGACTTACCACTGACGGGTGTAGACGTAGTATAACACCTCTAACAGAAGATAATAATTCCTGCAGATAGTTCCGCAGAACACAGTGTTGCTAGATTGCGAAGATATCCGCACTCAGAGAATTATTAGCGTATCCAGTTTATTTGTACTATATCGCGATCGGCGCGAACTTAGACTCTGTGAACCCCGGCCACCGGCCAGGTTTTATATCAAAGAATTTATGGCAAACCGTGTACAGCCGGCACTACACGACGGCTAAACAGATACTTATTGCTACCGCTTGCCGAAAATTTCGCCCTTTTGTTTATATGCAGGGGCTGGACAAAATAATGGAAACACCGAAAGGTTCAAATGGTTCAAATGGCTCTGAGCACTATGGGACTCAACATCTGAGGTCATAAGTCCCCTAGAACTTAGAACTACTTAAACCTAACTAACCTAAGGACATCACACACACCCATGCCCGAGGCAGGATTCGAACCTGCGACCGCAGCAGTCCCTCGGTTCCGGACTGCAGCGCCAGAACCGCTAGACCACCGCGGCCGGCTCACCGAAAGCACATCACCATTTCTGATACAGTGTTGGAAACCTGTTGGCATTCAAAATAGCTTCCAGTCATCTCGGAATGAAAAAATACTGGTGCTGTACGGTTTTGAAGATAATTTTATACCATTCTATCTACAAAATAGTAGAATATGCACGTAATGATGATGGAGGTGGATTTCTGTCCAAAGTAAACCGTAAAGGCTCAGCAACATTAAGATTTGGTGGCTGTGGTGGCCATGGCAAATGCAATAATTCATCCTCGCACCTACAAAAGCAGTCATGGACAACGCAAGCAGTGTGAACAGTGTCCCATCGTCTTGCAACACTACATCACCATTGGAGTGGACCTCATCAGCCAAAATGGTCATGTAATACTTGCAGTAATGCGTTCTTGCAGAGTAACTAAGAGGTCCATGGATTACCATGATATGTCTCCCCCAATCATCACAGAAGCCCCACCATATTTCACCTTTGGGACATGTACTCGGCCAGAAGTCGAAAACAATGTGAAACAAGACTTAACTGCCCAAATGGGATTCTTCAGTTGCTCCATATTCAACATTTTACGTCTTCGGCAATGTTTTCCGGTTTCGGACATTTGCATGTCTTCGGCATTATGTTCCCACCTTCGAGCATTTGCATTAATGATAAGTTTATTTCGAATTCCAGCCTGAACTGCAGTTTCTACTTATGGTGTTTCCTTCGTGTTGCTTTGGTATAGACAGGCCTTGAGAGAGCGACATTCAGTTCTGCGGTTACTTCCGCAGGTGTCGTCCTCTTATTTTTCATCACAAACCTCCTCAGTGACCGTCTGCCACTGACTATCAATGCACACTTTCATCTGCGTTGTGTGGACGGTATTTTAGCGTTTTCCCTATATGCGAATAAATCTTTGATACGATGTCTCTTGAAACAACAAACACCACGGCTCCCTTGGTTACGGAAATAATCGCCTTACGAGCACAAATAATTTGCCCACGTTAGAGCTGGCCTGGGTGGCCGAGCGGTTCTAGGCGCTACAATCTGGAACCGCGCGACCGCTACGGTCGCAGGTTCGAATCCTGCCTCGGGCATGGCTGTGTGTGATGTCCTTAGGTTAGTTAGGTTTAAGTAGTTCTAAGTTGTAGGGGACTGATGACCTAAGAAGGTAAGTCCCATAGTGCTCAGAGCCATTTGAACCCACGTTCGAATTCAATATCGCACTCAAAATTACACACGACACTGTTCTGTCACGACTGGCACTTGAAACGCAGAAGAACATTCCACAGGTGCCATTGGTGGTCAGTTGCAACAGCGTAAACTGCTGGCTTGACTATCATCTCCATTTCCGATCGAGCATGCATTTCTCGTGGGGTTTCCATATTTTTGGCCAATTCCTGCAAATTGTTGCATATCAGTTGCACTGACAAAGGGAAAGCACACTTTAATACTCAAAGAGGCAGACACAGTGTCGATTCTCAGATAAACTAGATTATATAGACTCTCTGCGGTGAATACCTCGATCTGATACACATGGTGTCCTCTAAGAGGACCAGTAAAATCAAGAGGAGCTATTGGTGACATCTATAAGGGAGAGAAGAGGATCCTACAATACACTATGAGAGAGAGAGAGAGAGAGAGAGAGAGAGAGAGAGAGAGAGGGAGGGAGGGAGGGAGAGCTGGAGAGGGTGCGGTGTAGGGTGACAGGGTGAGTCAGTCAAGCAAAGCGAAGACAGTCAACGACCACAAGACATTGTCGCAGAAATATTGAATATGTGAAACAAAATATGAGTCATACTAGTTCGAATTTATCTTCCGGTAGCCACTAGTCATCAATAATTTCCATGTTAGAACAGCACACACTAGCCCTAACTGAGTTTGTGATGTATCATTTTGCTACCTTCTACAGACAGTAGATTTAAAAATTCCCTTGTCCGAAAAGGTATTACTTACGTGGCTGCCCATTATATATTATACGCTATTAGATTTTAGACAGCTAATGTTTCGAGGTCGCCAGGGAATTGAGTATATATCAAGTCGCTTACGAACTTCTACCAGCAAAATGTTAATGCGCCGTCAAGCCTCACAGGACAGCTGAATCGGACGATATAAAAAAAAAAGTTCAAATGGCTCTGAGCACTATGGGACTTAACATCTGAGGTCATCAGTCCCCTAGAACTTAGAAATACTTAAACCTAACTGACGTAAGGACATCACACACATCCATGCCCGAGGCAGGATTCGAACCTGCGACGGTAGCAGTCGCGCGGTTCCGGACTACAGCGCCTAGAACCGCATGGCCACCGTATCCGGCTCGATGACAAAAAATAACTTTCAGAAAATGTAAGTATTAAACCAAACCAGAATACCATTACAGGTATAGTAAAGATAAAATAAAATCTCCCTATTGGCTGCAATGAATAAGAGTGATCCCATGAGGATGGTTTACTGAGAGTGATGTTTGGTAGTTAAGAGAAGCTTAAGTATCTTAAACAGACACAACAGCAGCAGCCATCGCTCTGCCACACTGACGATAAGTAAAAGAATAAACAACTGTTGCAAAATGATTGATAACAACAGCAACAAACATGTATGAGTCAGAGTACTTTCGTGTCCTGTTCCTAAGTCTCTAATACCATAAACAAGGTCTTTTCCATTTTTTCCAAAATCTAAGCCCTTTCTACGCATTGTCGAAATGTTTTCGACAAAAGAATTTGAGTTTGAAAGATCCTTTGATTTCCGGAACACTACTTAAATTGTTCTCACTGACAGTGAATGTACACTCCTGGAAATGGAAAAAAGAACACATTGACACCGGTGTGTCAGACCCACCATACTTGCTCCGGACACTGCGAGAGGGCTGTACAAGCAATGATCACACGCACGGCACAGCGGACACACCAGGAACCGCGGTGTTGGCCGTCGAATGGCGCTAGCTGCGCAGCATTTGTGCACCGCCGCCGTCAGTGTCAGCCAGTTTGCCGTGGCAAACGGAGCTCCATCGCAGTCTTTAACACTGGTAGCGTGCCGCGACAGCGTGGACGTGAACCGTATGTGCAGTTGACGGACTTTGAGCGAGGGCGTATAGTGGGCATGCGGGAGGCCGGGTGGACGTACCGCCGAATTGCTCAACACGTGGGGCGTGAGGTCTCCACAGTACATCGATGTTGTCGCCAGTGGTCGGCGGAAGGTGCACGTGCCCGTCGACCTGGGACCGGACCGCAGCGACGCACGGATGCACGCCAAGACCGTAGGATCCTACACAGTGCCGTAGGGTACCACACTGCCACTTCCCAGCAAATTAGGGACACTGTTGCTCCTGGGGTATCGGCGAGGACCATTCGCAACCGTCTCCATGAAGCTGGGCTACCGTCCCGCACACCGTTAGGCCGTCTTCCGCTCACGCCCCTACATCGTGCAGCCCGCCTCCAGTGGTGTCGCGACAGGCGTGAATGGAGGGACGAATGGAGACGTGTCGTCTTCAGCGATGAGAGTCGCTTCTGCCTTGGTGCCAATGATGGTCGTATGCGTGTTTGGCGCCGTGCAGGTGAGCGCCACAATCAGGACTGCATACGACCGAGGCACACAGGGCCAACACCCGGCATCATGGTGTGGGGAGCGATCTCCTACACTGGCCGTACACCACTGGTGATCGTCGAGGGGACACTGAATAGTGCACGGTACATCCAAACCGTCATCGAACCCATCGTTCTACCATTCCTAGACCGGCAAGGGAACTTGCTGTTCCAACAGGACAATGCACGTCCGCATGTATCCCGTGCCACCCAACGTGCTCTAGAAGGTGTAAGTCAACTACCCTGGCCAGCAAGATCTCCGGATCTGTCCCCCATTGAGCATGTTTGGGACTGGATGAAGCGTCGTCTCACGCGGTCTGCACGTCCCGCACGAACGCTGGTCCAACTGAGGCGCCAGGTGGAAATGGCATGGCAAGCCGTTCCACAGGACTACATCCAGCATCTCTACGATCGTCTCCATGGGAGAATAGCAGCCTGCATTGCTGCGAAAGGTGGATATACACTGTACTAGTGCCGACATTGTGCATGCTCTGTTGCCTGTGTCTATGTGCCTGTGGTTCTGTCAGTGTGATCATGTGATGTATCCGACCCCAAGAATGTGTCAATAAAGTTTCCCCTTCCTGGGACAATGAATTCACGGTGTTCTTATTTCAATTTCCAGGAGTGTATTTTCTACTTCCGTGTCTACAGCTGATCTACTACTTGTTTTACAGGTTTTATTTGTTCTGACTGAATGTTGTTTTGCTGTGTACATAATTACTGTCCGTATGTATCTCTTCATCTTGATTATGAACTCTGAGAATGATTACAATAATCCTAGGTTCACTTGGGCCAATTTTTAATTCCCTAATTAGTGAATTTCTTTTCTTTGGAGAGCACTGTTCACGATTTTGTGAAGCCAAACACCCAGGACTCGTTACTAGTGCAATCCCTTTAGATTCGCCTAATCAGTAACACACAGTTCTTGTATTAGTGTCAGAGTTCATTCGGACCTGTCAGTGGATCAACATATTATGAACCATATAGCAGACAGATGTAATTCCACATAAATAGAAACCCTAACAGGATTCGAACCTGGGATCTGCTGACAGGCAGTAAGAAAATTTGCTCATGGAATTTGTTCTTAAACGCATTAAAACTGAATTTACTATCATTGTGTAGTATTCATACTTAATTTGAGTGTCTGGCACAAGTAGGTAATCGATGTTCAGCTTCAGGACAGTATTTTGTACAAGACGTTCCTTTCTGTAACACCTTTATCCATAGAAAAATCCCTGACACTTCTAGCTTGTCAATACTTTCGAATTCAGTTAGATCCTATATAATGCACTCACAACAACACACAACACCAGTCTGATCACTTCATACATATTGAGGGCGCTGCACAGCCGACGTTCGTGATCAAATATTACAATGCAACCAACGGAATCACCACGGATCTAGCTTTATGGGTCAACGTGAATTTCCCGTGGTGTTTCCGTACTTCTGTTCAACCACTGTTAAGTACAACGTATCAAGTGCTTTCACAAATCGAAGTTGTACTGTAACACTCACGGACACAGTCAGTGTTAATATTGACAGGTCAGTTTAAGAAGGCGTGGAATGGCTGGAGCTGATGTAGAGAGAATTCTTTGTAATGGCATGTACAAGTAAGAAGAAATATTTGTCACAGCTACAAGGGTTAGAATTGATTTCAACAATGGACTATCATAGAGGTAGGGAGAGCGAGTTAGAGAGAGAGTGAGCTGAAGTACGAAGGGTTCTAACCTAGGGTTGGATAATTCTTTGAAAGGGAAGATAATTTGGGACCCCAAGTATGCGTCAATCAGCTGCTGACTATGTGAAACGAATTATGAATAGCTACCATCAGAATATGTTTAAGTCATCCTTTACCATCCATACGAAAGTGGCAGTCGTACTTGCTTTAATTCATCACGTGGTAGCCTCACGTCGTCAATGATTACTATTTTACAACAGGACATACGAGTCTTAACTCAGTACGTCATGTGACTTTACACAGTCACTAGATTTAAAAATTTCTTTTTCCATCTGTGGCTGTTCATTGTATATTTTTCTTCAATTGGTACGCCCGTGACTGTGTATTCACATGCGTCTACGTTTCACGCAACTAATTTGTTTGGATGATAGTCATTCCTGAATATAAATTGTTTTATAAAGAACGGTTCCAATTTCATCACTTCTAGTTTTATCTCATGTACACTCCTGGAAATGGAAAAAAGAACACATTGACACCGGTGTGTCAGACCCACCATACTTGCTCCGGAAACTGCGAGAGGGCTGTACAAGCTATGATCACACGCACGGCACAGCGGACACACCAGGAACCGCGGTGTTGGCCGTCGAATGGCGCTAGCTGCGCAGCATTTGTGCACCGCCGCCGTCAATGTCAGCCAGTTTGCCGTGGCATACGGAGCTCCATCGCAGTCTTTAACACTGGTAGCATGCCGCGACAGCGTGGACGTGACCCGTATGTGCAGTTGACGGACTTTGAGCGAGGGCGTATAGTGGGCATGCGGGAGGCCGGGTGGACGTACCGCCGAATTGCTCAACACGTGGGGCGTGAGGTCTCCACAGTACATCGATGTTGTCGCCAGTGGTCGGCGGAAGGTGCACGTGCCCGTCGACCTGGGACCGGACCGCAGCGACGCACGGATGCACGCCAAGACCGTAGGATCCTACGCAGTGCCGTAGGGGACCGCACCGCCACTTCCCAGCAAATTAGGGACACTGTTGCTCCTGGGGTATCGGCGAGGACCATTCGCAACCGTCTCCATGAAGCTGGGCTACCGTCCCGCACACCGTTAGGCCGTCTTCCGCTCACGCCCCTACATCGTGCAGCCCGCCTCCAGTGGTGTCGCGACAGGCGTGAATGGAGGGACGAATGGAGACGTGTCGTCTTCAGCGATGAGAGTCGCTTCTGCCTTGGTGCCAATGATGGTCGTATGCGTGTTTGGCGCCGTGCAGGTGAGCGCCACAATCAGGACTGCATACGACCGAGGCACACAGGGCCAACACCCGGCATCATGGTGTGGGGAGCGATCTCCTACACTGGCCGTACACCACTGGTGATCGTCGAGGGGACACTGAATAGTGCACGGTACATCCAAACCGTCATCGAACCCATCGTTCTACCATTCCTAGACTGGCAAGGGAACTTGCTGTTCCAACAGGACAATGCACGTCCGCATGTATCCCGTGCCACCCAACGTGCTCTAGAAGGTGTAAGTCAACTACCCTGGCCAGCAAGATCTCCGGATCTGTCCCCCATTGAGCATGTTTGGGACTGGATGAAGCGTCGTCTCACGCGGTCTGCACGTCCAGCACGAACGCTGGTCCAACTGAGGCGCCAGGTGGAAATGGCATGGCAAGCCGTTCCACAGGACTACATCCAGCATCTCTACGATCGTCTCCATGGGAGAATAGCAGCCTGCATTGCTGCGAAAGGTGGATATACACTGTACTAGTGCCGACATTGTGCATGCTCTGTTGCCTGTGTCTATGTGCCTGTGGTTCTGTCAGTGTGATCATGTGATGTATCTGACCCCAGGAATGTGTCAATAAAGTTTCCCCTTCCTGGGACAATGAATTCACGGTGTTCTTATTTCAATTTCCAGGAGTGTATTTGTTCTGTTTGAATATTGTTCTGCTGTGCTATTAATTATGGTCCGTATGAGTCTCAATATCTTGGTGGTGCACTCTGAGAATGATTACAATAACCATTGATTCAAATTGGCCAAGGTTTTAATACCGTAGTTACTGAATTACTTTTGTTTCCAGATTGAACATTGCAATCCCCAAATCCCCGACAAATAAACCAAAAGCCGGCCGCTGGTGGCCGAGCGGTCCTGGCGCTACAGTCTGGAACCGCGCGACCGCTACGGTCGCAGGTTCGAATCCTGCCTCGGGCATGGATGTGTGTGTTGTCCTTAGGTTAGTTAGGTTTAAGTAGTTCTAAGCTCTAGGGGACTTATGACCTCAGCAGTTGAGTCCCATAGTACTCAGAGCCATTTGAACCATTTGAAATAAGCCAAAAATATACCTATTCAAAAAAATTTGATAAAAATTCACTTTAAGCCTTCCTAAGAGACAATCTCCACTCATTTAAAATTAATAATGTAAGTGTAGACCAGCTGTGGCTTCGATTCAAAGAAATAGTATCGACAGCAATTGCGAGATTTATACCAAATAAATTGACAAACGACGAAGCTGATCCTCCTTGGTACACAAAACGGGTTAGAACACTGTTGCAGAAACAACGAAATAAACATGCAAAATTTAAACAGACGCAAAATCCCCAAGATTGGCGATCTTTTACAGAAGCTCGAAATTTAGCACGGACTTCAATGCGAGATGTGTATAACAGGTTCCACAACGAAACTTTGTCTCGAAACCTGGCAGAAAATCCAAAGAGATTCTGGTCGTATGTGAAGTATGTTAGCGGCAAGAAACAATCAATGCCTTATCTGCGCGAGAGCAATGAAGATACTATTGAAGACAGTACTGCCAAAGCAGAGTAACCAAACAAAGATTTCCGAAATGTCTTCACAAAAGAAGTCGAAGTAAGTATTCCAGAACTCGAATCGAGAACGATTGCCAACATGAGTAACGTAGAGGTAAACACCCTCGGAGTCGTGGAGCAAATTAAATCACTTAATAAAAGCAAGTCTTCTGGTCCAGACTGTGTACCAATTAGGTTCCTTTTGGAGTATGCTGATGCAGTAGCCCCATACTTAACAATCATTTACAACCGTTCGCTCGCCGAAAGATCCATACCCAAAGACTGGAAAGTTGCACAGGTCACACCAATATTCAACAATGGTAGTAGGAGTAATCCACTAAATTACAGGCCCATATCGTTAACGTCGATATCCAGCAGGATTCTATAACATATATTGTGGTCGAACATTATGAATTACCTTGAATAAAACGGTCTATTGACACACAGTCAACATGGGTTTAGAAAGCATTGTTCCTGTGAAACACAACTAGCTCTTTACTCACATGAAGTGTTGAGTGCTATTGACAAGGGATTGCAGACTGATCCCGTATTTCTGGATTTCCGGAAGGCTTTTGACACGGTACCACACAAGCGGCTAGTAGCGAAATTGCGTGCTTATGGAATATCGTCTCAGTTATGTGACTGGATTTGTGATTTCCTGTCAGAGAGGTCACAGTTCGTAGTACCTGACGGAAAGTCATCGAGTAAAACAGAAGTGATTTCTGGCGTTTCCCAAGGTAGAGTTATAGGCCCTTTGCTGTTCCTTATCTATATACACAATTTTGGAGACAATCTGAGCAGCCGTCTTCGGTTGTTTGCAGATGACGCTGTCGTTTATCGACAAATAAAATCATCAGAAGATCCAAAGAAACTGCAGAGACGGGATGTAGCAGAGTGTGGCACTTCCGTTTGGAGCGGCAAACTGGATTTTTCTGACGAGTAGCAATGGATCACACCACCACAGCAAGCTGCTTGCATTTCTTTAGGATGTTTATGACGCAGTAATCTGGCGGCATCACCTGGTTAGGACACAGCGAAGTTACATTTTTTGTGAACTTGTAACCTCCCCCTCACTTATCGACCTTAATGACAGTGAAAAATTAAACCGCGTGTACCTAATGGAAATTTGGGAAAAGCAATCGTCACCGAAGTTAATTTGTCGGTAAAGAGGGAGGAAAGGGTTACATCTAAATGAAAGGAAAAATGCAAATGAAACTGGTGGAAATTAATTTTGAAAAGGGGTAAAGTTAATAAGGAAAGTAAATGTGCGGCCGTTACGTTAACAATTAACTAGCGGTAATTAGATATTTGAGATTTGGGGGGAATTACGGTCGCCAGTCCTAAGGACAATTACTATAGTAACTGAAAAAGAAAGGTTATTACACATATAATTAGCACTAGAAGCGTGGCAACTGAAGGTTGACACGTGTAGTGTGAAAACTGAAAGTTTGTCAGAAGTAATAAATTTCGCAACACTCTGACTTAATTTAGCAAAAGAATTAATAAAACCGGAAAATCGAAAGTTAATTTAGTGACTGAAGTTAATAGTGAGCTTCCTTTCTGAAGCACATCGAAATTCAGTAAAATACGGTTAGTCTTGGACTACCTCAACAATCATTTCAAAAGCTACTTGAATCTACGCAATTTAGAAATAAGAGATTTAACTTTGAACTTGAATTAAATGATTCTGAACAATTAACAATAGTAAAATTTAGTACATACCAAGCTGAGCTGTAGTCACAGGTAAGCTAAAATATGGTAACAAAACTCGCACTCATAATTTGTGCTTGTGTAATCTAAATATTGTAGCCAGCTATGAATACTTTAACTGAACTTTGAAATTAAAGCAGTGCTTTAATGCTGGCGTTTGAATTTCAACGACACTCGGGTTCATTCCGGAAAAGGAAGGGACCCTGCTTGGTAATGCAACTGGGACAATGAGCAACAAAGGTTCATGCTACGTTGCTGTAATTTTGTGATGTGAACAGTTTGAAAAGCTGAGGTCTGCCATACAGTTCTAAAACTTTACGTGCTTCCTGTCTTCCTTGTTGGTTGATTGAAGGTTTGAAGACGTCGATCGAGGAGGTGGCGACAGTCACTCGTTGTCGGCCGTCGCTGTTGCAGAAGCTGGATGCTGGCGCGCCTCCTTCTCGACACGGTCACCAGGCGAAACGGGCTCTTGATGTGCGCCAGCTACTGCTTCCCGTCCGCGACACCGTGTCAGAAACTATCATAGCAAGTCGAGCGCAATTACATGCTGCCAAACCCCGAAAGCGCGGCAACTCGCGGGAGCGTCACACAACACACCTGCTCCACTGCACTACTCCAGCCAGACTCCCCTCTGCCCGCGCTCCACGCGGCAGAGTTCACTACCAAAGATCCTAAACACTTTGGTTCTCCACACGACCTATCGATGTATTCGTTCGACAGCATAGTTTTCCCTAGGCAAGACCCAGCGTAAAAATACAAATAATATTCACAAAACAAAGCAATTATAAATCGACATAAATGCATAAATATATACAAATAGTAAAACAATTACAATATATAAAGACACAGAAATGTCATATCTTCGGGTAACAAAATAAGGAAAAATCTATAGTACAATAGATGGAAATAGAAGGATATGCATTTCCGGCGTTACACGTGCCCCACATTGTCTGAGGATGTTCGTGTAACGTAAACAGACTCAGAAAATGTCCCAAAAAAGAAACAGCGGAAATGCATATGCTCAAAATATCAACAAAATTTAGCATTCGTCTAATTAACCATAAATCAATTTTTAGACCATAATAATTGAGTGGAGACACTCCTAATCTTATTCCACTCTGTCATCTTACACAAAAGAAAACAGGTTGACAACATATTAAAATTCATAGAAAATTGTTTAGCTATTCTAAAATCGTCAAAATTCCTAACAGTATCAATAAATGGAATACTATTTACAAAATTAATGAGAGTACATGGTCATAAAAAACGGGTATATCAAAATACGCAAATTAATAATTAATTACATAGAATACACATTTTATATAACCTTTTCATAATTTATATTCTCGTCATGAGAGTCCACTTAACGCTAAACAAGAAAATAATATACAGCAGATCGACAAAAACATAAATATTGACAGCAGAATTCATTCACATCAGCTGTCCGGGAAGAAAAACAACTCCACCTTCCGTACCCGCAAATACAAATAATGCCGACAGCGGCACAAGAGCCGACAGCGGCACAAGAGCCGACAGCGTCTCCGCCTCACCAATATTGTTGCGCCCGCCAGTGCGGCACGCTTGATCTCACTCGCCCTTGTAACGGCACTTCCAGAACGTCCGTTTCACTGAATTCTTTCGGAAAAACTCACTCCCGAATAATCTCAAGGAGTCCATTAACACTATCACAGTGGATAACTCAACACTGTCCATCATCACACGCATGTACTAGCCTGAAACTTAAAACAGCGTCTAAGTACATCAGCAATGACTAGTAAATCACATATTTATGAAATCTTACAGCTAGTTACAAAATCATAGTTACATTCCTTAATCTACTGTGACTCAGCTGAAAACTTAAACTAGCAGCTTGGAATTTTTAATTGACAAATAATCACTCTCTCTTAAATCATTTAGTTAAATTAATTGCTTATTAATTACAACTTCTTTAATGTCCTCTTGCTCAGGAAAAAGCATGGCAATCTAGCAAATCGTTTAAATCTTACACTCTATATCTACATACTGTACAAATTGCCCATTCTGTGGTATTAATCAACCTTCGCATCTCGTGGTCGTGCGGTACCGTTCTCGCTTCCCACGCCCGGGTTCCCGGGTTCGATTCCCGGCGGGGTCAGGGATTTTCTCTGCCTCGTGATGGCTGGGTGTTGTGTGATGTCCTTAGGTTAGTTAGGTTTAAGTAGTTCTAAGTTCTAGGGGACTGATGACCATAGATGTTAAGTCCCATAGTGCTCAGAGCCATTAATCAACCCTAGGTTGGTACAATTTCAAGTCTACAATGTTCCGTATACCTAATCGTTTTCCAGAGGTTGGATACTCTAAACAATAAGCATTTGTGTGAGGTATACCAATGACTTTATATGGTCAATTATAAACAAACTTAAATTTAGAGATTTCATTGTCTATCTCGCTCAATTTCTCATGAGCTTTTACAAGTACTAAGTCTCCGATTGCAAACTTAGCAAAACGTGCTTTAGCGTCATGACGACGTATGCGAGCATCGGCTTTTAGCTTCATTACTTCTCGCAAACGATCTTTTTTCACACCAATACTAATGTCAATCCGTGGAGGGAATTTGATTATCTCTTCCAATTCACTTTCTACACTTTTGTCAATGCCGAGATTCCTCACGTTACGGCAGTTCAAATTCATGCCTACGTCAATGGCATCCAGCCAGTTAATAATGTGTATAGGCTGGTTTTGCCTATGTACGCCGTCTCCTGCCTCGTAAAAACTAACAACTATTGTTTTATCTTCTGACGTACATCTCAAAGTTTTGCTTACGCAATTAATCACTGCACGGTACTTTAATAGCCAATCTAACCCGATAATTACTTCCGTAGTTAAGTCTGTCACGACGACAAACGCTTATTCAAATCGTGCCCCACATATCTCGAAGTTGACAAAAATCTGTTTTTTGACCGGTTTACTGGCCTTCCCAGTAGCACCGATAATTTTCACTCCTGTTACTGGCATAACTACGATGCCAGGTCTGTCTTTCAGTAACTCAAATATTTTCCCAGATACAGCACTCAATTCTGCACCGGTGTCAATCAACACGTTTAGTTGTAGGTCGTGCATATTAACAGACACTACTATCTGTCTACACTTGTCCTCGACTGTTTCCTTATTTTCCCACGGTAAATCCTCGTCTATATCCAGGTCATTCAAAAAAAAACATCCGGCTTTGATCCTAAATCCGGCTTATCTGGCGGCCTTTTCAGCCTCTGTTCACATACAGTTTTAATTTCAACACATTTGTCCTGAGGCTTAGTCTGTAGCCTCGCCTCCAATACCGAAACCTTTCCCTGTAACTCGTCAGCTAGTGAGTGTTGCTTTGCTATCAATTCACTAAATGTCACCTTCGTTGATTCCACTTTGGTCAGATTGATCTCATCTGCCAATCTGCCTGGAGGAATGTGCCCAGTAGTATCTCCAATTACTTCCTCTGGATCTGCGCAACTCACACTGCTACCGTCTGACCGTATAACGTCAGCTCTAACCTCATACACGCTGTGATCTGCGTGCTTTTCTACCAATCGTGTCCGGCTATCACTAAAATTCTCGTACTCTTTCTCCTTAATACTTTCGCAATGTTTTAACTGGAGTTTTGCGTCGGATGGGTCGGCTACTTCTACCACTATAACTTTCGGTAAAGTCTGCCGTTCAGGGCCAGAACTTTCCGTCACTACTTCAACATCCAACTCTTGCGGGACGAAACACGACGAATCTTGCTCGTGCTCCCCATAACATCAACTATTTCTAGTAAAGTCTGCCGGTCAGGGCCAGAACTTTCCGTCACTACTTCAACATCCAACTCTTGCGGGACGAAACACGACGAATCTTGCTCGTGCTCCCCATTAACATCAACTATTTCTAGTAAAGTCTGCCGGTTACGGCCAGAACTTTCTATCACTTCACAAATACTATCTTCCTGTGGGACGAGAAGCGGCAAATCCTGCCTGCGCTCCCCATAAACACTTCTCCCGTACAGGCCACTATAATCTCTTAATTCGTCGTATAAACGACCGAACTGCCTTAACCAGACCTCATCCCTCTCTGCATCCCCTCGCTCAATGACGGACGTGTTATCCGACATCTGACCTTCTCTCAACAATTGCGAATCATTCTTAAACTCAATCTCCAGTTCCGCTGTGGGTGTTACAGCTGCTACTTTACAATCGATTTCATTATTTCATATTATTCAACCGAGAATACTTAATTTGTGTCTCTGGCACAAATAAGTAAAAGATTTCGAGCTCCAGGACAGAAGATTGGACAAGACAATCCTTCCAGTAATAGTTTTTTCGAAAGAAAAAATCCCTTAAACTTCTAGCATGTCGAAACCTTCGATTTCACTTACATTTGAAAGTATGCACTCTCAGCAACATACAAAACTTTTCTGATCACTTTATACGTATTCAGGACACTGCACAACGATTATTCTACGTCAAATGTTACCCTACAACCTGAACAATTGATAGGAATTGTATTTATTTTTGAACTTGCATTTTCCGTGGCGTTTCCGTATTTCTGTCCACACTCTGCAAAGTGCAACATGTCAAGTCCTTTCACAAGGGTAAGCTATACTGTAACACTGATGCACTCAGACACAGTGTTGATACTCACAGGTCAATTGAAGTACGCGGGGAATCGCTGGAGCCGATTCACAGAGTCCTTTATAAGGGCTAGTACACGTAGGAAGAAATATTGGTCGCAGCCATAAGGGACTGAACTGATTTCAACAATACACTAACAAATAGATAGATAGATAGAGACAGAGAGAGAAAGAGAGAGCGCTGAAGTAAGACGGGATGCATCACTTTTGGAAGGTTAAGACCGCTTCCGATCAAAAGTATGCATCACTTAAGTATGACTTTTTGAAACGAAACATCAATGGCTGCCATAACAATTTCTTCAAGTCACCCTGCACATTTCATTGGAACATAGCAGTCATGTTGTTTTTTTTCCATCACATGGTAGCCTCAAGTCGTCAATGATTATCATTTCACAACATGACATAACAGTCCTACCTCAGTGCGTAACGTGACTTTGTAAAGACAGTGGACTTAGCAATATCCTTCTCTGTGTGGCTGTCCATTGTATATTACCGAGATAGTTTTTTTGAGGAGTCAGATTAAACCACAGCAGTTTCTGTGGGCTTCGATCTCAGCACAGATTCTTACTCAAGGACATGAGCTGACTTCAGAGGATCCTGCTACAGCACGAGGGGAAGAGTTCAAACGTACCTACAAATTCATGCAATGAGACATAGTTGTCCACTGCTTCCAACTATGATTAAGACCAGTCACAGAACACTTTGTTGAGAGCAGTGTACTCAGCACAGTGACTTGACGGGAAGTAACTGTAGTGGGAAAGCGATTGAATCAATATTCAAGTTTCTGATCAACTTTATTCACTAAGTTGCTGGCACCCTTTGAAATCTAATTGTGTTAACAGGATTGAAACCAGGGGGCACACAAATTCTTTCACAAAGAACCAGGAGATCTTCTCATTATCCCTTCTTCAAAAATAAATAAACTAAAAATTGCTAAAGTGTGTGAGACTAAAACCAGCCAACCTGATAAATTTCAACACAGGTGAAACACAGATTGACGGGCAAAGTAAGAAATCAATGATGTAGCAGAGTTACGTGAAATCTTAATATGATTCTTTCCGCGAGTAGCCAGCTAATTGATGAACTTCTTACACCGATTCTTTGGCGGGAGAAAAGACAGTCTTTTAAAATGATTTATATTGGGAAAACTTTCGCAAACTTGTTACATTGGATATTTATTTTTTGACACAATCTCGTTGCTGGCAGAGCAGACGACTAACAAACGAGAGACTCTCATGTGAAATGAGACTGTACAAATGTTAAGGGTAAAAAGAATATTTTCAGAGTTCAGAGACGGGATATAGCAGCGTGTGGCACTTCTGTTTGGAGTGGCACACTCGACTTGTTGAGAATCAATGGCTGCACCACCAAAGTATGAGTGTGGCATTTCTTTTGCGTGTTTATAATGGGGTAATCTGGTGGCATCAGTTGGTTAGGACAGAGTGAAGTTACAATCTTTCTGATACTTAATTGAATTCACGTAGGATATCATTGCACTGGTCCCGGCGAATAATGGCATGATATTTCTTTTTCTCCAGTCGGAACGATCGTAGAAAGACTGAGTGATTGTGTATGAATATCTGACTGCGTTAAACGTAACTAATTTGTTTGGATTATACTCATTACTGATTCCAATGGCTTCTCTCAAAAACGGTACCAATTTAATCACTCCTAGTTTTATCTCATTTAATTGTTCTAACCGAATATTGTTTTGCAGCGTTCGTAATTATTATCCACATGTATACCTTCACGTTGATGATGAACTCCGGGCATCATTACAATAAACCTAGGTGCACTTCAACCCAGATTTTAATTTCGTAGTTAGTGAATTCGTTTTCTTTGGAGTGTAGTGTTCCCTATTTTGTGAAGCCAAACTACCAGGACGCGTTACTAGTGCCACCCCTGTCGATTTCCCTAATCAGTTGCACACAGCTCTGGTATTGGAATAAGAGTTCAATCGGATCCGTCAGTAGTTCAGCAGATGCCGTTCCATACAGGAGATAGATGTAAACCTACCAGAATTCGAACCGGTGATCTTATGACAATCAGTTAAGGATTTAGTTAAGTAACATAGGTTCATAAACGCATTAAAAAAAGAATTTCGTATCATTGTATAATACTCATTTAGCAACACTTAATTTGTGTGTCTGGCAGTAGCAAGTAGTCCATGTTCAGCTCCAGGAAAGTTTTTTGTACGAGACGTTCCTTCTGCAACAGCTATATCGATAGAAAAAATTCATTACACTTCTTGCTTGACGATACCATCGAATTCACTTATATGCGACTTAATAGACTCACAGCAACACACGACACTCTTATCGTCATTTCATACGTATTAAGTATTCAGGACACTGCACAACCAAAGTTCTTCGTCAAATATTACAATGAAACCTGTACGATTGATAGGACTTGTATTTATGATTGAACTTACATTTTCCGTGGACTTTCAGTATTTCCGTCAATCCTCTGTGAAGTGCAACGTATCAACTGCATTCACAAAGGGAAGCTATAATGTAACACTCACGGTCTTAGGCACAGTGTTGATACTCACAGGTCAATTGAAGTATGCGGGAATCGCATGAGCCGATTCACAGAGATTTGTTTATAAGGGCAAGTACAAGTAAGACGAAATATTGACGCAGCTACAAGGGATTGAACTCATTTCCGCAGTCCCCTAACAAAGAGGTACAATGAAAGAGAGATGGTGAGAGAGGGGGGGGGGGGGGGTGTAAGAGAGAGTTGAAGTACGAAGGGTAGCATCACTCTTGGAAGGTGAAGACAGTTTGCTACCAAAAGTCTGCGTCATTGAAGTAATGACTATTTGAAACGAAATAGCAATGGCTACCATCAGAACTTTTTCAAGTCATCCTGCCCATTTCTTTGAAACATGGCAGTCGTACTAGTTCTACTTCATCACATGGTAGCCTCAAGTAATCAGTTGTTTTTATTTCCCAACAATACATAGGATTCCTACCTCAGTGCGTGTTGTGACTTTCTACAGGAGATCTTCTCATTGTAACTTTTTTAAAAATAAATAAACTAAAAGCTACTAGAGTACGTGAGACTAAGAGCGGCCAACTTGATAGTTGTGTACACAGGTGATTCACAGATTGAAGGATTAAGTAAGAAATCAATTAAGTAAGAGAGCGACATGAAATGTTCCTATAATTTTGTATGCCACTATCCAACTACTTGGTGAACTAGCTACACCGAATCTTTGGAGAGAGAATATGCAGTCCCTTAAAATTTTTCTCATTGAATGAAGTTTCGCAAACTTTTTGCATTGCATATTTATATTGGTGACACAAACTCGAATCTGGGAGAGCAGACCGACAAACGCAAGTCTCTCAGGTGTAACGAGACAGTGCACACGTGCTGGGTTAACACAAGAGGTTCGTACTTCAGAGATGTGATGTAGGAGCGTGTGGCACTTGTGTTTGGAGTGGCACACTCGACATTTTCTGATGGGTAATAATGGCTGTCACCAACACAGCATGCTGCCTGCATTTATTTAGGATGTTAATGATGAGGAAATCTGGTGGCATTAGTTGTTTACGATAGACCGAAGTTAAATTTTTTGTGATACTTATCTCAGTTCTCGCAGGATCATTCATGTACAGGGCAGGGCGAATAAAGGCGTGATGTTTCTTTCTTACCAAGCAGCACGTTCGTAGAAAGACTGAGTGATTGTATATTCACATGTGCCTGCGGTCTCCGTAACTAATTTGTTTGGATAATAATCATTACTGAATCCAAATACTTTTATCAAAAACGGCTCCAACCTAATCACTCCTAATGTAATCTCATTTATTTGTTCTGAAAGAATGTTGCATTGCAGTGTTCTTAGTTATCGTCCGTATTTATCTGTTCATCTTGATGATGAACTCAGAGAATGATGAAAATATTCCTAGATGCACTTGGGCCAAGAATTTAATGCTGTAGTTAGTGAATTCATTTTCAAAAAAAATGGTTCAAATGGCTCTGAGCACTATGGGACTTAACATCTATGGTCATCAGTCCCCTAGAACTTAGAACTACTTAAACCTAACTAACCTAAGGACAGCACACAACACCCAGCCATCACGAGGCAGAGAAAATCCCTGACCCCGCCGGGAATCGAACCCGGGAAACCGGGCGTTGGAAGCGAGAACGCTACCGCACGACCACGAGATGCGGGCATTCATTTTCATTGCAGTGCACTGTTCACGATTTAGTCAAGGCAATCAACTAGGACTCGTTACTAGTGCAATTCCTTTAGATTCACCTAATCACTTTTACACAGTTCTGGCCTTAGTACCAGCGTTCATTCGGACCTGTCACTAGATCAACAGCTGCCGAACCAGATAGCAGACAGATGTAACTTCACATAACTGGAACATCTAATAGGATTCGAACCGGAGTTTTCTAACAGGAAGTTAAAAAAATTGTTCATGGCGTTGGTTCTAAAACGCACTAAAAACTAAATTTAGAATCATTCTATTTTATTCAACCGATAATACATAATTTGTGTCTCTGGCACACGTAAGTAAAAGATTTCGAGCTCCAGGACAGAAGATTGGACAAGACAATCCTTCCAGTAATAGTTTTTTCGAAAGAAAACATCCCTTAAACTTCTAGCATGTCGAAACCTTCGATTTCACTTACATTTGAAAGTATGCACTCTCAGCAACATACAACACTTTTCTGATCACTTTATACGTATTCAGGACACTGCACAACCATTATTCTACGTCAAATGTTACCCTACAACCTGAACAATTGATAGGAATTGTATTTATTTTTGAACTTGCATTTTCCGTGGCGTTTCCGTATTTCTGTCCACACTCTGCAAAGTGCAACATGTCAAGTCCTTTCACAAGGGTAAGCTATACTGTAACACTGATGCACTCAGACACAGTGTTGATACTCACAGGTCAATTGAAGTACGCGGGGAATCGCTGGAGCCGATTCACAGAGTCCTTTATAAGGGCTAGTACACGTAGGAAGAAATATTGGTCGCTGCCATAAATATCTGAACTGATTTCAACAATACACTAACAAATAGATAGAGAGATAGAGAGAGAGAGAGAGAGAGAGCGCTGAAGTAAGACGGGATGCATCACTTTTGGAAGGTTAAGGCCGCTTCCGATCAAAAGTCTGCATCACTTAAGTATGACTATTTGAAACGAAACATCAATGGCTACCATAACAATTTCTTCAAGTCATCCTGCACATTTCATTGGAACATGGCAGTCATATTGTTTTTTTTTTCATCACATGGTAGCCTCAAGTCGTCAATGATTATCATTTCACAACAGGACATAACAGTCCTACCTCAGTGCGTGACGTGACTTTGTAAAGACAGTAGACTTAGTAATATCCTTCTCTGTGTGGCTGGCCATTGTATATTACCGAGATAGTTTTTTTGAGGAGTCAGATTAAACAACAGCAGTTTCTGTGGGCTTCGATCTCAGCACAGATTCTTACTCAAGGACATGAGCTGACTTCAGAGGATCCTGCTACAGCACGAGGGGAAGAGTTCAAACGTACCTACAAATTCATGCAATGAGACATAGCTGTCCACTGCTTCCAACTATGATTAAGCCCAGTCACAGAACACTTTGTTGAGAGCAGTGTACTCACCACAGTGACTTGATGGAATGTAACTGTAGTGGGAAAGCGATTGAATCAATATTCAAGATTCTGATCAACTTCATTCACTAAGCTGCTGGCACCCTTTGAAATCTAATTCTTTCACAAAGAGCCAGGAGATCTTCTCATTATACATTCTTCAAAAATAAATAAACTGAAAACTGTTAAGTATGTGAGACTAAGACCAGCCAACCTGATAAATTTCAATACAGGTGACACACAGTTTGACGGGCAAAGTAAGAAATCAATAATGTAGCAGATTTACGGGAAATCTTAATATGATTCTTTCCGCGAGTAGCCAGCTAATTGATGAACTTCTTACACCGATTCTTTGGCGGGAGAAAAGACAGTCTTTTAAAATGATTCATATTGGGAAAACTTTCTCAAACTTGTTACATTGGATATTTATTTTTTGACACAATCTCGTGGCTGGCAGAGCAGACGACTAACAAACGAGAGACTCTCATGTGAAACGAGACTGTACAAATGTTAAGGGTAAAAAGAATATTTTCAGAGTTCAGAGACGGGATATAGCAGCGTGTGGCACTTCTGTTTGGAGTGGCACACTCGACTCGTTGAGAATCAGTGGCTGCACCACCAAAGTATGAGTGTGGCATTTCTTTTGCATGTTTATAATGGGGTAATCTGGTGGCATCAGTTGGTTAGGACAGAGTGAAGTTACAATCTTTCTGATACTTAATTTAATTCACGTAGGATATTCCATGCACAGGTCCCGGCGAATAATGGCATGATATTTCTTTTTCTCCAGTCGGCACGATCGTAGAAAGACTGAGTGATTGTGTATGAATATCCGACTACGTTAAACGTAACTAATTTGTTTGGATTATACTCATTACTGATTCCAATGGCTTCTCTCAAAAACGGTACCAATTTAATCACTCCTAGTTTTATCTCATTTAATTGTTCTAACTGAATATTGTTTTGCAGTGTTCGTAATTATTATCCACTTGTATCCCTTCACGTTGATGATGAACTCCGAGCATCATTACAATAAACCTAGGTGCACTTCAACTAAGATTTTAATTTCGTAGTTAGTGAATTCGTTTTTTTGGAGTGTACTGTTCACTATTTTGTGAAGCCAAACTACCAGGACGCGTTACTAGTGCCACCCCTGTCAATTTCCCTAAACAGCTACACACAGCTCTGGTATTGGAATAAGAGTTCAATCGGATCCGTCAGTAGGTCAGCAGATGCCGTTCCATACAGGAGATAGATGTAATCCTACCAGAATTCGAACCTGTGATCTTATGACAATCAGTTAAGGATTTAGTTAAGTAACATAGGTTCATAAACGCATTAAAAAAAGAATTTCGTATCATTGTATAATACTCATTTAGCAACACTTAATTTGTGTGTCTGGCAGTAGCAAGTAGTCCATGTTCAGCTCCAGGAAAGTATTTTGTACGAGACGTTCCTTCTGCAACAGCTATATCGATAGAAAAAATTCATTACACTTCTTGCTTGACGATACCATCGAATTCACTTAGATTCGACTTAATAGACTCACAGCAACACACGACACTCTTATCATCATTTCATACGTATTAAGTAATCAGGACACTGCACAACCAAAGTTCTTCGTCAAATATTACAATGAAACCTGTACGATTCATAGGACTTGTATTTATGATTGAACTTACATTTTCCGTGGACTTTCAGTATTTCCGTCAATCCTCTGTGAAGTGCAACGTATCAACTGCAGTCACAAAGGGAAGCTATAATGTAACACTCACGGTCTTAGGCACAGTGTTGATACTCACAGGTCAATTGAAGTATGCGGGAATCGCATGAGCCGATTCACAGAGATTTGTTTATAAGCGCAAGTACAAGTAAGAAGAAATATTGACGCAGCTACAAGGGATTGAACTCATTTCCGCAGTCCCCTAACAAAGAGGTACAATGAAAGAGAGATGGTGAGAGAGGGGGGGGGGTGTAAGAGAGAGTTGAAGTACGAAGGGTAGCATCACTCTTGGAAGGTGAAGACAGTTTGCTACCAAAAGTCTGCGTCATTGAAGTAATGACTATTTGAAACGAAATAGCAATGGCTACCATCAGAACTTTTTCAAGTCATCCTGCCCATTTCTTTGAAACATGGCAGTCGTACTAGTTCTACTTCATCACATGGTAGCCTCAAGTAATCAGTTGTTTTTATTTCCCAACAATACATAGGATTCCTACCTCAGTGCGTGTTGTGACTTTCTACAGGAGATCTTCTCATTGTAACTTTTTAAAAATAAATAAACTAAAAGCTACTAGAGTACGTGAGACTAAGAGCGGCAAACTTGATAGTTTTGTACACAGGTGATTCACAGATTGAAGGATTAAGTAAGAAATCAATTAAGTAAGAGAGCGACATGAAATGTTCCTATAATTTTGTATGCCACTATCCAACTACTTGGTGAACTAGCTACACCGAATCTTTGGAGAGAGAATATGCAGTCCCTTAAAATTTTTCTCATTGAATGAACTTTCGCAAACTTTTTGCATTGCATATTTATATTGGTGACACAAACTCGAATCTGGGAGAGCAGACCGACAAACGCAAGTCTCTCAGGTGTAACGAGACAGTGCACACGTGCTGGGTTAACACAAGAGGTTCGTACTTCAGAGATGTGATGTAGGAGCGTGTGGCACTTGTGTTTGGAGTGGCACACTCGACATTTTCTGATGGGTAATAATGGCTGTCACCAACACAGCATGCTGCCTGCATTTATTTAGGATGTTAATGATGAGGAAATCTGGTGGCATTAGTTGTTTACGATAGACCGAAGTTAAATTTTTTGTGATACTTATCTCAGTTCTCGCAGGATCATTCATGTACAGGGCAGGGCGAATAAAGGCGTGATGTTTCTTTCTTACCAAGCAGCACGTTCGTAGAAAGACTGAGTGATTGTATATTCACATGTGCCTGCGGTCTCCGTAACTAATTTGTTTGGATAATAATCATTACTGAATCCAAATACTTTTATCAAAAACGGCTCCAACCTAATCACTCCTAATGTAATCTCATTTATTTGTTCTGAAAGAATGTTGCATTGCAGTGTTCTTAGTTATCGTCCGTATTTATCTGTTCATCTTGATGAAGAACTCAGAGAATGATGAAAATATTCCTAGATGCACTTGGGCCAAGAATTTAATGCTGTAGTTAGTGAATTCATTTTCATTGCAGTGCACTGTTCACGATTTAGTCAAGGCAATCAACTAGGACTCGTTACTAGTGCAATTCCTTTAGATTCACCTAATCACTTTTACACAGTTCTGGCCTTAGTACCAGCGTTCATTCGGACCTGTCACTAGATCAACAGCTGCCGAACCAGATAGCAGACAGATGTAACTTCACATAACTGGAACATCTAATAGGATTCGAACCGGAGTTTTCTAACAGGAAGTTAAAGACATTGTTCATGGCGTTGGTTCTAAAACGCACTAAAAACTAAATTTAGAATCATTCTATTTTATTCAACCGATAATACATAATTTGTGCCTCTGGCACACGTAAGTAAAAGATTTCGAGCTCCAGGACAGAAGATTGGACAAGACAATCCTTCCAGTAATAGTTTTTTCGAAAGAAAACATCCCTTAAACTTCTAGCATGTCGAAACCTTCGATTTCACTTACATTTGAAAGTATGCACTCTCAGCAACATACAACACTTTTCTGATCACTTTATACGTATTCAGGACACTGCACAACCATTATTCTACGTCAAATGTTACCCTACAACCTGAACAATTGATAGGAATTGTATTTATTTTTGAACTTGCATTTTCCGTGGCGTTTCCGTATTTCTGTCCACACTCTGCAAAGTGCAACATGTCAAGTCCTTTCACAAGGGTAAGCTATACTGTAACACTGATGCACTCAGACACAGTGTTGATACTCACAGGTCAATTGAAGTACGCGGGGAATCGCTGGAGCCGATTCACAGATTCCTTTATAAGGGCTAATACATGTAGGAAGAAATATTGGCCGCAGCCATAAGGGACTGAACTGATTTCAACAATACACTAACAAATAGATAGATAGATAGAGACAGAGAGAGCAAGAGAGAGCGCTGAAGTAAGACAGGATGCATCACTTTTGGAAGGTTAAGGCCGCTTCCGATCAAAAGTCTGCATCACTTAAGTATGACTATTTGAAACGAAACATCAATGGCTACCATAACAATTTCTTCAAGTCATCCTGCACATTTCATTGGAACATGGCAGTCATATTGTTATTTTTTTCATCACATGGTAACCTCAAATCGTCAATGATTATCATTTCACAACAGGACATAACAGTCCTACCTCAGTGCGTGACGTGACTTTGTAAAGACAGTAGACTTAGCAATATCCTTCTCTGTGTGGCTGTCCATTGTATATTACCGAGATAGTTTTTTTGAGGAGTCAGATTAAACCACAGCAGTTTCTGTGGGCTTCGATCTCAGCACAGATTCTTACTCAAGGACATGAGCTGACTTCAGAGGATCCTGCTACAGCACGAGGGGAAGAGTTCAAACGTACCTACAAATTCATGCCATGAGACATAGCTGTCCACTGCTTCCAACTATGATTAAGCCCAGTCACAGAACACTTTGTTGAGAGCAGTGTACTCATCACAGTGACTTGACGGGAAGTAACTGTAGTGGGAAAGCGATTGAATCAATATTCAAGTTTCTGATCAACTTTATTCACTAAGTTGCTGGCACCCTTTGAAATCTAATTGTGTTAACAGGATTGAAACCAGGGGGCACACAAATTCTTTCACAAAGAACCAGGACATCTTCTCATTATCCCTTCTTCAAAAATAAATAAACTAAAAATTGCTAAAGTGTGTGAGACTAAGACCAGCCAACCTGATAAATTTCATCACAGGTGAAACACAGATTGACGGGCAAAGTAAGAAATCAATGATGTAGCAGATTTACGTGAAATCTTAATATGATTCTTTCCGCGAGTAGCCAGCTAATTGATGAACTTCTTACACCGATTCTTTGGCGGGAGAAAAGACAGTCTTTTAAAATGATTTATATTGGGAAAACTTTCGCAAACTTGTTACATTGGATATTTATTTTTTGACACAATCTCGTGGCTGTCAGAGCAGACGACTAACAAACGAGAGACTCTCATGTGAAACGAGACTGTACAAATGTTAAGGGTAAAAAGAATATTTTCAGAGTTCAGAGACGGGATATACCAGCGTGTGGCACTTCTGTTTGGAGTGGCACACTCGACTCGTTGAGAATCAATGGCTGCACCACCAAAGTATGAGTGTGGCATTTCTTTTGCATGTTTATAATGGGGTAATCTGGTGGCATCAGTTGGTTAGGACAGAGTGAAGTTACAATCTTTCGGATACTTAATTTAATTCACGTAGGATATTCATTACACAGGTCCCGGCGAATAATGGCATGATATTTCTTTTTCTCCAGTCGGCACGATCGTAGAAAGACTGAGTGATTGTGTATGAATATCTGACTGCGTTAAACGTAACTAATTTGTTTGGATTATACTCATTACTGATTCCAATGGCTTCTCTCAAAAACGGTACCAATTTAATCACTCCTAGTTTTATCTCATTTAATTGTTCTAACTGAATATTGTTTTGCAGTGTTCGTAATTATTATCCACTTGTATCCCTTCACGTTGATGATGAACTCCGAGCATCATTACAATAAACCTAGGTGCACTTCAACTAAGATTTTAATTTCGTAGTTAGTGAATTCGTTTTTTTGGAGTGTACTGTTCACTATTTTGTGAAGCCAAACTACCAGGACGCGTTACTAGTGCCACCCCTGTCAATTTCCCTAAACAGCTGCACACAGCTCTGGTATTGGAATAAGAGTTCAATCGGATCCGTCAGTAGGTCAGCAGATGCCGTTCCATACAGGAGATAGATGTAATCCTACCAGAATTCGAACCTGTGATCTTATGACAATCAGTTAAGGATTTAGTTAAGTAACATAGGTTCATAAACGCATTAAAAAAAGAATTTCGTATCATTGTATAATACTCATTTAGCAACACTTAATTTGTGTGTCTGGCAGTAGCAAGTAGTCCATGTTCAGCTCCAGGAAAGTATTTTGTACGAGACGTTCCTTCTGCAACAGCTATATCGATAGAAAAAATTCGTTACACTTCTTGCTTGACGATACCATCGAATTCACTTAGATTCGACTTAATAGACTCACAGCAACACACGACACTCTTATCATCATTTCATACGTATTAAGTATTCAGGACACTGCACAACCAAAGTTCTTCGTCAAATATTACAATGAAACCTGTACGATTCATAGGACTTGTATTTATGATTGAACTTACATTTTCCGTGGACTTTCAGTATTTCCGTCAATCCTCTGTGAAGTGCAACGTATCAACTGCAGTCACAAAGGGAAGCTATAATGTAACATTCACGGTCTTAGGCACAGTGTTGATACTCACAGGTCAATTGAAGTATGCGGGAATCGCATGAGCCGATTCACAGAGATTTGTTTATAAGCGCAAGTACAAGTAAGAAGAAATATTGACGCAGCTACAAGGGATTGAACTCATTTCCGCAGTCCCCTAACAAAGAGGTACAATGAAAGAGAGATGGTGAGAGAGGGGGGGGGGTGTAAGAGAGAGTTGAAGTACGAAGGGTAGCATCACTCTTGGAAGGTGAAGACAGTTTGCTACCAAAAGTCTGCGTCATTGAAGTAATGACTATTTGAAGCGAAATAGCAATGGCTACCATCAGAAATTTTTCAAGTCATCCTGCCCATTTCTTTGAAACATGGCAGTCGTACTAGTTCTACTTCATCACATGGTAGCCTCAAGTAATCAGTTGTTTTTATTTCCCAACAATACATAGGATTCCTACCTCAGTGCGTGTTGTGACTTTCTACAGGAGATCTTCTCATTGTAACTTTTTTAAAAATAAAAAAACTAAAAGCTACTAGAGTACGTGAGACTAAGAGCGACCAACTTGATAGTTTTGTACACAGGTGATCCACAGATTGAAGGATTAAGTAAGAAATCAATTAAGTAAGAGAGCGACATGAAATGTTCCTATAATTTTGTCTGCGACTATCCAACTACTTGGTGAACTAGCTACACCGAATCTTTGGAGAGAGAATTGGCAGTCCCTTAAAATTTTTCTCATTGAATGAAGTTTCGCAAACTTTTTGCATTGCATATTTATATTGGTGACACAAACTCGAATCTGGGAGAGCAGACCAACAAACGCAAGTCTCTCAGGTGTAACGAGACAGTGCACACGTGCTGGGTTAACACAAGAGGTTCGTACTTCAGAGATGTGATGTAGGAGCGTGTGGCACTTGTGTTTGGAGTGGCACACTCGACATTTTCTGATGGGTAATAATGGCTGTCACCAACACAGCATGCTGCCTGCATTTATTTAGGATGTTAATGATGAGGAAATCTGGTGGCATTAGTTGTTTACGATAGACCGAAGTTAAATTTTTTGTGATACTTATCTCAGTTCTCGCAGGATCATTCATGTACAGGGCAGGGCGAATAAAGGCGTGATGTTTCTTTCTTACCAAGCAGCACGTTCGTAGAAAGACTGAGTGATTGTATATTCACATGTGCCTGCGGTCTCCGTAACTAATTTGTTTGGATAATAATCATTACTGAATCCAAATACTTTTATCAAAAACGGCTCCAACCTAATCACTCCTAATGTAATCTCATTTATTTGTTCTGAAAGAATGTTGCATTGCAGTGTTCTTAGTTATCGTCCGTATTTATCTGTTCATCTTGATGATGAACTCAGAGAATGATGAAAATATTCCTAGATGCACTTGGGCCAAGAATTTAATGCTGTAGTTAGTGAATTCATTTTCAAAAAAAATGGTTCAAATGGCTCTGAGCACTATGGGACTTAACATCTATGGTCATCAGTCCCCTAGAACTTAGAACTACTTAAACCTAACTAAACCTAAGGACAGCACACAACACCCAGCCATCACGAGGCAGAGAAAATCCCTGACCCCGCCGGGAATCGAACCCGGGAAACCGGGCGTTGGAAGCGAGAACGCTACCGCACGACCACGAGATGCGGGCATTCATTTTCATTGCAGTGCACTGTTCACGATTTAGTCAAGGCAATCAACTAGGACTCGTTACTAGTGCAATTCCTTTAGATTCACCTAATCACTTTTACACAGTTCTGGCCTTAGTACCAGCGTTCATTCGGACCTGTCACTAGATCAACAGCCGCCGAACCAGATAGCAGACAGATGTAACTTCACATAACTGGAACATCTAATAGGATTCGAACCGGAGTTTTCTAACAGGAAGTTAAAAAAATTGTTCATGGCGTTGGTTCTAAAACGCACTAAAAACTAAATTTAGAATCATTCTATTTTATTCAACCGATAATACATAATTTGTGTCTCTGGCACACGTAAGTAAAAGATTTCGAGCTCCAGGACAGAAGATTGGACAAGACAATCCTTCCAGTAATAGTTTTTTCGAAAGAAAAAATCCCTTAAACTTCTAGCATGTCGAAACCTTCGATTTCACTTACATTTGAAAGTATGCACTCTCAGCAACATACAAAACTTTTCTGATCACTTTATACGTATTCAGGACACTGCACAACGATTATTCTACGTCAAATGTTACCCTACAACCTGAACAATTGATAGGAATTGTATTTATTTTTGAACTTGCATTTTCCGTGGCGTTTCCGTATTTCTGTCCACACTCTGCAAAGTGCAACATGTCAAGTCCTTTCACAAGGGTAAGCTATACTGTAACACTGATGCACTCAGACACAGTGTTGATACTCACAGGTCAATTGAAGTACGCGGGGAATCGCTGGAGCCGATTCACAGATTCCTTTATAAGGGCTAATACATGTAGGAAGAAATATTGGCCGCAGCCATAAGGGACTGAACTGATTTCAACAATACACTAACAAATAGATAGATAGATAGAGACAGAGAGAGCAAGAGAGAGCGCTGAAGTAAGACGGGATGCATCACTTTTGGAAGGTTAAGGCCGCTTCCGATCAAAAGTCTGCATCACTTAAGTATGACTATTTGAAACGAAACATCAATGGCTACCATAACAATTTCTTCAAGTCATCCTGCACATTTCATTGGAACATGGCAGTCATATTGTTTTTTTTTTCATCACATGGTAGCCTCAAGTCGTCAATGATTATCATTTCACAACAGGACATAACAGTCCTACCTCAGTGCGTGACGTGACTTTGTAAAGACAGTAGACTTAGTAATATCCTTCTCTGTGTGGCTGGCCATTGTATATTACCGAGATAGTTTTTTTGAGGAGTCAGATTAAACAACAGCAGTTTCTGTGGGCTTCGATCTCAGCACAGATTCTTACTCAAGGACATGAGCTGACTTCAGAGGATCCTGCTACAGCACGAGGGGAAGAGTTCAAACGTACCTACAAATTCATGCAATGAGACATAGCTGTCCACTGCTTCCAACTATGATTAAGCCCAGTCACAGAACACTTTGTTGAGAGCAGTGTACTCACCACAGTGACTTGATGGAATGTAACTGTAGTGGGAAAGCGATTGAATCAATATTCAAGATTCTGATCAACTTCATTCACTAAGCTGCTGGCACCCTTTGAAATCTAATTCTTTCACAAAGAGCCAGGAGATCTTCTCATTATACATTCTTCAAAAATAAATAAACTGAAAACTGTTAAGTATGTGAGACTAAGACCAGCCAACCTGATAAATTTCAATACAGGTGACACACAGTTTGACGGGCAAAGTAAGAAATCAATAATGTAGCAGATTTACGGGAAATCTTAATATGATTCTTTCCGCGAGTAGCCAGCTAATTGATGAACTTCTTACACCGATTCTTTGGCGGGAGAAAAGACAGTCTTTTAAAATGATTCATATTGGGAAAACTTTCTCAAACTTGTTACATTGGATATTTATTTTTTGACACAATCTCGTGGCTGGCAGAGCAGACGACTAACAAACGAGAGACTCTCATGTGAAACGAGACTGTACAAATGTTAAGGGTAAAAAGAATATTTTCAGAGTTCAGAGACGGGATATAGCAGCGTGTGGCACTTCTGTTTGGAGTGGCACACTCGACTCGTTGAGAATCAGTGGCTGCACCACCAAAGTATGAGTGTGGCAATTCTTTTGCATGTTTATAATGGGGTAATCTGGTGGCATCAGTTGGTTAGGACAGAGTGAAGTTACTATCTTTCTGATACTTAATTTAATTCACGTAGGATATTCCATGCACAGGTCCCGGCGAATAATGGCATGATATTTCTTTTTCTCCAGTCGGCACGATCGTAGAAAGACTGAGTGATTGTGTATGAATATCCGACTACGTTAAACGTAACTAATTTGTTTGGATTATACTCATTACTGATTCCAATGGCTTCTCTCAAAAACGGTACCAATTTAATCACTCCTAGTTTTATCTCATTTAATTGTTCTAACTGAATATTGTTTTGCAGTGTTCGTAATTATTATCCACTTGTATCCCTTCACGTTGATGATGAACTCCGAGCATCATTACAATAAACCTAGGTGCACTTCAACTAAGATTTTAATTTCGTAGTTAGTGAATTCGTTTTTTTGGAGTGTACTGTTCACTATTTTGTGAAGCCAAACTACCAGGACGCGTTACTAGTGCCACCCCTGTCAATTTCCCTAAACAGCTACACACAGCTCTGGTATTGGAATAAGAGTTCAATCGGATCCGTCAGTAGGTCAGCAGATGCCGTTCCATACAGGAGATAGATGTAATCCTACCAGAATTCGAACCTGTGATCTTATGACAATCAGTTAAGGATTTAGTTAAGTAACATAGGTTCATAAACACATTAAAAAAAGAATTTCGTATCATTGTATAATACTCATTTAGCAACACTTAATTTGTGTGTCTGGCAGTAGCAAGTAGTCCATGTTCAGCTCCAGGAAAGTATTTTGTACGAGACGTTCCTTCTGCAACAGCTATATCGATAGAAAAAATTCATTACACTTCTTGCTTGACGATACCATCGAATTCACTTAGATTCGACTTAATAGACTCACAGCAACACACGACACTCTTATCATCATTTCATACGTATTAAGTAATCAGGACACTGCACAACCAAAGTTCTTCGTCAAATATTACAATGAAACCTGTACGATTCATAGGACTTGTATTTATGATTGAACTTACATTTTCCGTGGACTTTCAGTATTTCCGTCAATCCTCTGTGAAGTGCAACGTATCAACTGCAGTCACAAAGGGAAGCTATAATGTAACACTCACGGTCTTAGGCACAGTGTTGATACTCACAGGTCAATTGAAGTATGCGGGAATCGCATGAGCCGATTCACAGAGATTTGTTTATAAGCGCAAGTACAAGTAAGAAGAAATATTGACGCAGCTACAAGGGATTGAACTCATTTCCGCAGTCCCCTAACAAAGAGGTACAATGAAAGAGAGATGGTGAGAGAGGGGGGGGGGGTGTAAGAGAGAGTTGAAGTACGAAGGGTAGCATCACTCTTGGAAGGTGAAGACAGTTTGCTACCAAAAGTCTGCGTCATTGAAGTAATGACTATTTGAAACGAAATAGCAATGGCTACCATCAGAAATTTTTCAAGTCATCCTGCCCATTTCTTTGAAACATGGCAGTCGTACTAGTTCTACTTCATCACATGGTAGCCTCAAGTAATCAGTTGTTTTTATTTCCCAACAATACATAGGATTCCTACCTCAGTGCGTGTTGTGACTTTCTACAGGAGATCTTCTCATTGTAACTTTTTTAAAAATAAAAAAACTAAAAGCTACTAGAGTACGTGAGACTAAGAGCGACCAACTTGATAGTTTTGTACACAGGTGATCCACAGATTGAAGGATTAAGTAAGAAATCAATTAAGTAAGAGAGCGACATGAAATGTTCCTATAATTTTGTCTGCGACTATCCAACTACTTGGTGAACTAGCTACACCGAATCTTTGGAGAGAGAATTGGCAGTCCCTTAAAATTTTTCTCATTGAATGAAGTTTCGCAAACTTTTTGCATTGCATATTTATATTGGTGACACAAACTCGAATCTGGGAGAGCAGACCAACAAACGCAAGTCTCTCAGGTGTAACGAGACAGTGCACACGTGCTGGGTTAACACAAGAGGTTCGTACTTCAGAGATGTGATGTAGGAGCGTGTGGCACTTGTGTTTGGAGTGGCACACTCGACATTTTCTGATGGGTAATAATGGCTGTCACCAACACAGCATGCTGCCTGCATTTATTTAGGATGTTAATGATGAGGAAATCTGGTGGCATTAGTTGTTTACGATAGACCGAAGTTAAATTTTTTGTGATACTTATCTCAGTTCTCGCAGGATCATTCATGTACAGGGCAGGGCGAATAAAGGCGTGATGTTTCTTTCTTACCAAGCAGCACGTTCGTAGAAAGACTGAGTGATTGTATATTCACATGTGCCTGCGGTCTCCGTAACTAATTTGTTTGGATAATAATCATTACTGAATCCAAATACTTTTATCAAAAACGGCTCCAACCTAATCACTCCTAATGTAATCTCATTTATTTGTTCTGAAAGAATGTTGCATTGCAGTGTTCTTAGTTATCGTCCGTATTTATCTGTTCATCTTGATGATGAACTCAGAGAATGATGAAAATATTCCTAGATGCACTTGGGCCAAGAATTTAATGCTGTAGTTAGTGAATTCATTTTCAAAAAAAATGGTTCAAATGGCTCTGAGCACTATGGGACTTAACATCTATGGTCATCAGTCCCCTAGAACTTAGAACTACTTAAACCTAACTAACCTAAGGACAGCACACAACACCCAGCCATCACGAGGCAGAGAAAATCCCTGACCCCGCCGGGAATCGAACCCGGGAAACCGGGCGTTGGAAGCGAGAACGCTACCGCACGACCACGAGATGCGGGCATTCATTTTCATTGCAGTGCACTGTTCACGATTTAGTCAAGGCAATCAACTAGGACTCGTTACTAGTGCAATTCCTTTAGATTCACCTAATCACTTTTACACAGTTCTGGCCTTAGTACCAGCGTTCATTCGGACCTGTCACTAGATCAACAGCCGCCGAACCAGATAGCAGACAGATGTAACTTCACATAACTGGAACATCTAATAGGATTCGAACCGGAGTTTTCTAACAGGAAGTTAAAAAAATTGTTCATGGCGTTGGTTCTAAAACGCACTAAAAACTAAATTTAGAATCATTCTATTTTATTCAACCGATAATACATAATTTGTGTCTCTGGCACACGTAAGTAAAAGATTTCGAGCTCCAGGACAGAAGATTGGACAAGACAATCCTTCCAGTAATAGTTTTTTCGAAAGAAAACATCCCTTAAACTTCTAGCATGTCGAAACCTTCGATTTCACTTACATTTGAAAGTATGCACTCTCAGCAACATACAACACTTTTCTGATCACTTTATACGTATTCAGGACACTGCACAACCATTATTCTACGTCAAATGTTACCCTACAACCTGAACAATTGATAGGAATTGTATTTATTTTTGAACTTGCATTTTCCGTGGCGTTTCCGTATTTCTGTCCACACTCTGCAAAGTGCAACATGTCAAGTCCTTTCACAAGGGTAAGCTATACTGTAACACTGATGCACTCAGACACAGTGTTGATACTCACAGGTCAATTGAAGTACGCGGGGAATCGCTGGAGCCGATTCACAGAGTCCTTTATAAGGGCTAGTACACGTAGGAAGAAATATTGGTCGCTGCCATAAATATCTGAACTGATTTCAACAATACACTAACAAATAGATAGAGAGATAGAGAGAGAGAGAGAGAGAGAGAGAGAGCGCTGAAGTAAGACGGGATGCATCACTTTTGGAAGGTTAAGGCCGCTTCCGATCAAAAGTCTGCATCACTTAAGTATGACTATTTGAAACGAAACATCAATGGCTACCATAACAATTTCTTCAAGTCATCCTGCACATTTCATTGGAACATGGCAGTCATATTGTTTTTTTTTTCATCACATGGTAGCCTCAAGTCGTCAATGATTATCATTTCACAACAGGACATAACAGTCCTACCTCAGTGCGTGACGTGACTTTGTAAAGACAGTAGACTTAGTAATATCCTTCTCTGTGTGGCTGGCCATTGTATATTACCGAGATAGTTTTTTTGAGGAGTCAGATTAAACAACAGCAGTTTCTGTGGGCTTCGATCTCAGCACAGATTCTTACTCAAGGACATGAGCTGACTTCAGAGGATCCTGCTACAGCACGAGGGGAAGAGTTCAAACGTACCTACAAATTCATGCAATGAGACATAGCTGTCCACTGCTTCCAACTATGATTAAGCCCAGTCACAGAACACTTTGTTGAGAGCAGTGTACTCACCACAGTGACTTGATGGAATGTAACTGTAGTGGGAAAGCGATTGAATCAATATTCAAGATTCTGATCAACTTCATTCACTAAGCTGCTGGCACCCTTTGAAATCTAATTCTTTCACAAAGAGCCAGGAGATCTTCTCATTATACATTCTTCAAAAATAAATAAACTGAAAACTGTTAAGTATGTGAGACTAAGACCAGCCAACCTGATAAATTTCAATACAGGTGACACACAGTTTGACGGGCAAAGTAAGAAATCAATAATGTAGCAGATTTACGGGAAATCTTAATATGATTCTTTCCGCGAGTAGCCAGCTAATTGATGAACTTCTTACACCGATTCTTTGGCGGGAGAAAAGACAGTCTTTTAAAATGATTCATATTGGGAAAACTTTCTCAAACTTGTTACATTGGATATTTATTTTTTGACACAATCTCGTGGCTGGCAGAGCAGACGACTAACAAACGAGAGACTCTCATGTGAAACGAGACTGTACAAATGTTAAGGGTAAAAAGAATATTTTCAGAGTTCAGAGACGGGATATAGCAGCGTGTGGCACTTCTGTTTGGAGTGGCACACTCGACTCGTTGAGAATCAGTGGCTGCACCACCAAAGTATGAGTGTGGCATTTCTTTTGCATGTTTATAATGGGGTAATCTGGTGGCATCAGTTGGTTAGGACAGAGTGAAGTTACTATCTTTCTGATACTTAATTTAATTCACGTAGGATATTCCATGCACAGGTCCCGGCGAATAATGGCATGATATTTCTTTTTCTCCAGTCGGCACGATCGTAGAAAGACTGAGTGATTGTGTATGAATATCCGACTACGTTAAACGTAACTAATTTGTTTGGATTATACTCATTACTGATTCCAATGGCTTCTCTCAAAAACGGTACCAATTTAATCACTCCTAGTTTTATCTCATTTAATTGTTCTAACTGAATATTGTTTTGCAGTGTTCGTAATTATTATCCACTTGTATCCCTTCACGTTGATGATGAACTCCGAGCATCATTACAATAAACCTAGGTGCACTTCAACTAAGATTTTAATTTCGTAGTTAGTGAATTCGTTTTTTTGGAGTGTACTGTTCACTATTTTGTGAAGCCAAACTACCAGGACGCGTTACTAGTGCCACCCCTGTCAATTTCCCTAAACAGCTACACACAGCTCTGGTATTGGAATAAGAGTTCAATCGGATCCGTCAGTAGGTCAGCAGATGCCGTTCCATACAGGAGATAGATGTAATCCTACCAGAATTCGAACCTGTGATCTTATGACAATCAGTTAAGGATTTAGTTAAGTAACATAGGTTCATAAACGCATTAAAAAAAGAATTTCGTATCATTGTATAATACTCATTTAGCAACACTTAATTTGTGTGTCTGGCAGTAGCAAGTAGTCCATGTTCAGCTCCAGGAAAGTATTTTGTACGAGACGTTCCTTCTGCAACAGCTATATCGATAGAAAAAATTCATTACACTTCTTGCTTGACGATACCATCGAATTCACTTAGATTCGACTTAATAGACTCACAGCAACACACGACACTCTTATCATCATTTCATACGTATTAAGTAATCAGGACACTGCACAACCAAAGTTCTTCGTCAAATATTACAATGAAACCTGTACGATTCATAGGACTTGTATTTATGATTGAACTTACATTTTCCGTGGACTTTCAGTATTTCCGTCAATCCTCTGTGAAGTGCAACGTATCAACTGCAGTCACAAAGGGAAGCTATAATGTAACACTCACGGTCTTAGGCACAGTGTTGATACTCACAGGTCAATTGAAGTATGCGGGAATCGCATGAGCCGATTCACAGAGATTTGTTTATAAGCGCAAGTACAAGTAAGAAGAAATATTGACGCAGCTACAAGGGATTGAACTCATTTCCGCAGTCCCCTAACAAAGAGGTACAATGAAAGAGAGATGGTGAGAGAGGGGGGGGGGTGTAAGAGAGAGTTGAAGTACGAAGGGTAGCATCACTCTTGGAAGGTGAAGACAGTTTGCTACCAAAAGTCTGCGTCATTGAAGTAATGACTATTTGAAACGAAATAGCAATGGCTACCATCAGAAATTTTTCAAGTCATCCTGCCCATTTCTTTGAAACATGGCAGTCGTACTAGTTCTACTTCATCACATGGTAGCCTCAAGTAATCAGTTGTTTTTATTTCCCAACAATACATAGGATTCCTACCTCAGTGCGTGTTGTGACTTTCTACAGGAGATCTTCTCATTGTAACTTTTTAAAAATAAATAAACTAAAAGCTACTAGAGTACGTGAGACTAAGAGCGGCAAACTTGATAGTTTTGTACACAGGTGATTCACAGATTGAAGGATTAAGTAAGAAATCAATTAAGTAAGAGAGCGACATGAAATGTTCCTATAATTTTGTATGCCACTATCCAACTACTTGGTGAACTAGCTACACCGAATCTTTGGAGAGAGAATATGCAGTCCCTTAAAATTTTTCTCATTGAATGAACTTTCGCAAACTTTTTGCATTGCATATTTATATTGGTGACACAAACTCGAATCTGGGAGAGCAGACCGACAAACGCAAGTCTCTCAGGTGTAACGAGACAGTGCACACGTGCTGGGTTAACACAAGAGGTTCGTACTTCAGAGATGTGATGTAGGAGCGTGTGGCACTTGTGTTTGGAGTGGCACACTCGACATTTTCTGATGGGTAATAATGGCTGTCACCAACACAGCATGCTGCCTGCATTTATTTAGGATGTTAATGATGAGGAAATCTGGTGGCATTAGTTGTTTACGATAGACCGAAGTTAAATTTTTTGTGATACTTATCTCAGTTCTCGCAGGATCATTCATGTACAGGGCAGGGCGAATAAAGGCGTGATGTTTCTTTCTTACCAAGCAGCACGTTCGTAGAAAGACTGAGTGATTGTATATTCACATGTGCCTGCGGTCTCCGTAACTAATTTGTTTGGATAATAATCATTACTGAATCCAAATACTTTTATCAAAAACGGCTCCAACCTAATCACTCCTAATGTAATCTCATTTATTTGTTCTGAAAGAATGTTGCATTGCAGTGTTCTTAGTTATCGTCCGTATTTATCTGTTCATCTTGATGAAGAACTCAGAGAATGATGAAAATATTCCTAGATGCACTTGGGCCAAGAATTTAATGCTGTAGTTAGTGAATTCATTT
The DNA here is from genome assembly GCF_023898315.1 of Schistocerca nitens. NCBI lineage: Eukaryota > Metazoa > Arthropoda > Insecta > Orthoptera > Acrididae > Schistocerca > Schistocerca nitens. The sequence continues at coordinate 448,581,056 of NC_064616.1, read as the reverse complement.
TCATTGCAGTGCACTGTTCACGATTTAGTCAAGGCAATCAACTAGGACTCGTTACTAGTGCAATTCCTTTAGATTCACCTAATCACTTTTACACAGTTCTGGCCTTAGTACCAGCGTTCATTCGGACCTGTCACTAGATCAACAGCTGCCGAACCAGATAGCAGACAGATGTAACTTCACATAACTGGAACATCTAATAGGATTCGAACCGGAGTTTTCTAACAGGAAGTTAAAGACATTGTTCATGGCGTTGGTTCTAAAACGCACTAAAAACTAAATTTAGAATCATTCTATTTTATTCAACCGATAATACATAATTTGTGCCTCTGGCACAAGTAAGTAAAAGAATTCGAGCTCCAGGACAGAAGATTGGACAAGACAATCCTTCCAGTAATAGTTTTTTCGAAAGAAAACATCCCTTAAACTTCTAGCATGTCGAAACCTTCGATTTCACTTACATTTGAAAGTATGCACTCTCAGCAACATACAACACTTTTCTGATCACTTTATACGTATTCAGGACACTGCACAACCATTATTCTACGTCAAATGTTACCCTACAACCTGAACAATTGATAGGAATTGTATTTATTTTTGAACTTGCATTTTCCGTGGCGTTTCCGTATTTCTGTCCACACTCTGCAAAGTGCAACATGTCAAGTCCTTTCACAAGGGTAAGCTATACTGTAACACTGATGCACTCAGACACAGTGTTGATACTCACAGGTCAATTGAAGTACGCGGGGAATCGCTGGAGCCGATTCACAGATTCCTTTATAAGGGCTAATACATGTAGGAAGAAATATTGGCCGCAGCCATAAGGGACTGAACTGATTTCAACAATACACTAACAAATAGATAGATAGATAGAGACAGAGAGAGCAAGAGAGAGCGCTGAAGTAAGACGGGATGCATCACTTTTGGAAGGTTAAGGCCGCTTCCGATCAAAAGTCTGCATCACTTAAGTATGACTATTTGAAACGAAACATCAATGGCTACCATAACAATTTCTTCAAGTCATCCTGCACATTTCATTGGAACATGGCAGTCATATTGTTATTTTTTTCATCACATGGTAACCTCAAATCGTCAATGATTATCATTTCACAACAGGACATAACAGTCCTACCTCAGTGCGTGACGTGACTTTGTAAAGACAGTAGACTTAGCAATATCCTTCTCTGTGTGGCTGTCCATTGTATATTACCGAGATAGTTTTTTTGAGGAGTCAGATTAAACCACAGCAGTTTCTGTGGGCTTCGATCTCAGCACAGATTCTTACTCAAGGACATGAGCTGACTTCAGAGGATCCTGCTACAGCACGAGGGGAAGAGTTCAAACGTACCTACAAATTCATGCCATGAGACATAGCTGTCCACTGCTTCCAACTATGATTAAGCCCAGTCACAGAACACTTTGTTGAGAGCAGTGTACTCATCACAGTGACTTGACGGGAAGTAACTGTAGTGGGAAAGCGATTGAATCAATATTCAAGTTTCTGATCAACTTTATTCACTAAGTTGCTGGCACCCTTTGAAATCTAATTGTGTTAACAGGATTGAAACCAGGGGGCACACAAATTCTTTCACAAAGAACCAGGACATCTTCTCATTATCCCTTCTTCAAAAATAAATAAACTAAAAATTGCTAAAGTGTGTGAGACTAAGACCAGCCAACCTGATAAATTTCATCACAGGTGAAACACAGATTGACGGGCAAAGTAAGAAATCAATGATGTAGCAGATTTACGTGAAATCTTAATATGATTCTTTCCGCGAGTAGCCAGCTAATTGATGAACTTCTTACACCGATTCTTTGGCGGGAGAAAAGACAGTCTTTTAAAATGATTTATATTGGGAAAACTTTCGCAAACTTGTTACATTGGATATTTATTTTTTGACACAATCTCGTGGCTGTCAGAGCAGACGACTAACAAACGAGAGACTCTCATGTGAAACGAGACTGTACAAATGTTAAGGGTAAAAAGAATATTTTCAGAGTTCAGAGACGGGATATACCAGCGTGTGGCACTTCTGTTTGGAGTGGCACACTCGACTCGTTGAGAATCAATGGCTGCACCACCAAAGTATGAGTGTGGCATTTCTTTTGCATGTTTATAATGGGGTAATCTGGTGGCATCAGTTGGTTAGGACAGAGTGAAGTTACAATCTTTCGGATACTTAATTTAATTCACGTAGGATATTCATTACACAGGTCCCGGCGAATAATGGCATGATATTTCTTTTTCTCCAGTCGGCACGATCGTAGAAAGACTGAGTGATTGTGTATGAATATCTGACTGCGTTAAACGTAACTAATTTGTTTGGATTATACTCATTACTGATTCCAATGGCTTCTCTCAAAAACGGTACCAATTTAATCACTCCTAGTTTTATCTCATTTAATTGTTCTAACTGAATATTGTTTTGCAGTGTTCGTAATTATTATCCACTTGTATCCCTTCACGTTGATGATGAACTCCGAGCATCATTACAATAAACCTAGGTGCACTTCAACTAAGATTTTAATTTCGTAGTTAGTGAATTCGTTTTTTTGGAGTGTACTGTTCACTATTTTGTGAAGCCAAACTACCAGGACGCGTTACTAGTGCCACCCCTGTCAATTTCCCTAAACAGCTGCACACAGCTCTGGTATTGGAATAAGAGTTCAATCGGATCCGTCAGTAGGTCAGCAGATGCCGTTCCATACAGGAGATAGATGTAATCCTACCAGAATTCGAACCTGTGATCTTATGACAATCAGTTAAGGATTTAGTTAAGTAACATAGGTTCATAAACGCATTAAAAAAAGAATTTCGTATCATTGTATAATACTCATTTAGCAACACTTAATTTGTGTGTCTGGCAGTAGCAAGTAGTCCATGTTCAGCTCCAGGAAAGTATTTTGTACGAGACGTTCCTTCTGCAACAGCTATATCGATAGAAAAAATTCGTTACACTTCTTGCTTGACGATACCATCGAATTCACTTAGATTCGACTTAATAGACTCACAGCAACACACGACACTCTTATCATCATTTCATACGTATTAAGTATTCAGGACACTGCACAACCAAAGTTCTTCGTCAAATATTACAATGAAACCTGTACGATTCATAGGACTTGTATTTATGATTGAACTTACATTTTCCGTGGACTTTCAGTATTTCCGTCAATCCTCTGTGAAGTGCAACGTATCAACTGCAGTCACAAAGGGAAGCTATAATGTAACATTCACGGTCTTAGGCACAGTGTTGATACTCACAGGTCAATTGAAGTATGCGGGAATCGCATGAGCCGATTCACAGAGATTTGTTTATAAGCGCAAGTACAAGTAAGAAGAAATATTGACGCAGCTACAAGGGATTGAACTCATTTCCGCAGTCCCCTAACAAAGAGGTACAATGAAAGAGAGATGGTGAGAGAGGGGGGGGGTGTAAGAGAGAGTTGAAGTACGAAGGGTAGCATCACTCTTGGAAGGTGAAGACAGTTTGCTACCAAAAGTCTGCGTCATTGAAGTAATGACTATTTGAAACGAAATAGCAATGGCTACCATCAGAAATTTTTCAAGTCATCCTGCCCATTTCTTTGAAACATGGCAGTCGTACTAGTTCTACTTCATCACATGGTAGCCTCAAGTAATCAGTTGTTTTTATTTCCCAACAATACATAGGATTCCTACCTCAGTGCGTGTTGTGACTTTCTACAGGAGATCTTCTCATTGTAACTTTTTTAAAAATAAAAAAAACTAAAAGCTACTAGAGTACGTGAGACTAAGAGCGACCAACTTGATAGTTTTGTACACAGGTGATCCACAGATTGAAGGATTAAGTAAGAAATCAATTAAGTAAGAGAGCGACATGAAATGTTCCTATAATTTTGTCTGCGACTATCCAACTACTTGGTGAACTAGCTACACCGAATCTTTGGAGAGAGAATTGGCAGTCCCTTAAAATTTTTCTCATTGAATGAAGTTTCGCAAACTTTTTGCATTGCATATTTATATTGGTGACACAAACTCGAATCTGGGAGAGCAGACCAACAAACGCAAGTCTCTCAGGTGTAACGAGACAGTGCACACGTGCTGGGTTAACACAAGAGGTTCGTACTTCAGAGATGTGATGTAGGAGCGTGTGGCACTTGTGTTTGGAGTGGCACACTCGACATTTTCTGATGGGTAATAATGGCTGTCACCAACACAGCATGCTGCCTGCATTTATTTAGGATGTTAATGATGAGGAAATCTGGTGGCATTAGTTGTTTACGATAGACCGAAGTTAAATTTTTTGTGATACTTATCTCAGTTCTCGCAGGATCATTCATGTACAGGGCAGGGCGAATAAAGGCGTGATGTTTCTTTCTTACCAAGCAGCACGTTCGTAGAAAGACTGAGTGATTGTATATTCACATGTGCCTGCGGTCTCCGTAACTAATTTGTTTGGATAATAATCATTACTGAATCCAAATACTTTTATCAAAAACGGCTCCAACCTAATCACTCCTAATGTAATCTCATTTATTTGTTCTGAAAGAATGTTGCATTGCAGTGTTCTTAGTTATCGTCCGTATTTATCTGTTCATCTTGATGATGAACTCAGAGAATGATGAAAATATTCCTAGATGCACTTGGGCCAAGAATTTAATGCTGTAGTTAGTGAATTCATTTTCATTGCAGTGCACTGTTCACGATTTAGTCAAGGCAATCAACTAGGACTCGTTACTAGTGCAATTCCTTTAGATTCACCTAATCACTTTTACACAGTTCTGGCCTTAGTACCAGCGTTCATTCGGACCTGTCACTAGATCAACAGCTGCCGAACCAGATAGCAAACAGATGTAACTTCACATAACTGGAACATCTAATAGGATTCGAACCGGAGTTTTCTGACAGGAAGTTAAAAAAATTGTTCATGGCGTTGGTTCTAAAACGCACTAAAAACTAAATTTAGAATCATTCTATATTATTCAACCGAGAATACTTAATTTGTGTCTCTGGCACACGTAAGTAAAAGATTTCGAGCTCCAGGAGAGAACATTGGACAAGACAATCCTTCCAGTAATAGTTTTTTCGAAAGAAAAAATCCGTTAAACTTCTAGCATGTCGAAACCTTCGATTTCACTTACATTTGAAAGTATGCACTCTCAGCAACATACAACACTTTTCTGATCACTTTATACGTATTCAGGACACTGCACAACCATAGTTCTTCGTCAAATATTACCCTACAACCTGAACGATTGATAGGAATTGTATTTATGTTTGAACTTGCATTTTCCGTGGCGTTTCCGTATTTCTGTCCAACCTCTGCAAAGTGCAACGTGTCAAGTGCTTTCACAAGGGTAAGCTATACTGTAACACTGATGCACTCAGACACAGTGTTGATACTCACAGGTCAATTGAAGTACGCGGGGAATCGCTGGAGCCGATTCACAGAGTCCTTTATAAGGGCTAGTACACGTAGGAAGAAATATTGGTCGCTGCCATAAATGTCTGAACTGATTTCAACAATACACTAACAAATAGATAGATAGATAGAGAGAGAGAGAGAGAGAGAGAGAGAGAGAGAGAGCGCTGAAGTAAGACGGGATGCATCACTTTTGGAAGGTTAAGGCCGCTTCCGATCAAAAGTCTGCATCACTTAAGTATGACTATTTGAAACGAAACATCAATGGCTACCATAACAATTTCTTCAAGTCATCCTGCACATTTCATTGGAACATGGCAGTCATATTGTTATTTTTTTCATCACATGGTAACCTCAAATCGTCAATGATTATCATTTCACAACAGGACATAACAGTCCTACCTCAGTGCGTGACGTGACTTTGTAAAGACAGTAGACTTAGCAATATCCTTCTCTGTGTGGCTGTCCATTGTATATTACCGAGATAGTTTTTTTGAGGAGTCAGATTAAACAACAGCAGTTTCTGTGGGCTTCGATCTCAGCAGAGATTCTTACTCAAGGACATGAGCTGACTTCAGAGGATCCTGCTACAGCACGAGGAGAAGAGTTCAAACGTACCTACAAATTCATGCCATGAGACATAGCTGTCCACTGCTTCCAACTATGATTAAGCCCAGTCACAGAACACTTTGTTGAGAGCAGTGTACTCAGCACAGTGACTTGACGGGAAGTAACTGTAGTGGGAAAGCGATTGAATCAATATTCAAGGTTCTGATCAACTTTATTCACTAAGTTGCTGGCACCCTTTGAAATCTAATTGTGTTAACAGGATTGAAACCAGGGGGCACACAAATTCTTTCACAAAGAACCAGGACATCTTCTCATTATCCCTTCTTCAAAAATAAATAAACTAAAAATTGCTAAAGTGTGTGAGACTAAGACCAGCCAACCTGATAAATTTCAACACAGGTGAAACACAGATTGACGGGCAAAGTAAGAAATCAATGATGTAGCAGATTTACGTGAAATCTTAATATGATTCTTTCCGCGAGTAGCCAACTAATTGATGAACTTCTTACACCGATTCTTTGGCGGGAGAAAAGACAGTCTTTTAAAATGATTTATATTGGGAAAACTTTCGCAAACTTGTTACATTGGATATTTATTTTTTGACACAATCTCGTGGCTGGCAGAGCAGACGACTAACAAACGAGAGACTCTCATGTGAAACGAGACTGTACAAATGTTAAGGGTAAAAAGAATATTTTCAGAGTTCAGAGACGGGATATACCAGCGTGTGGCACTTCTGTTTGGAGTGGCACACTCGACTCGTTGAGAATCAATGGCTGCACCACCAAAGTATGAGTGTGGCATTTCTTTTGCATGTTTATAATGGGGTAATCTGGTGGCATCAGTTGGTTAGGACAGAGTGAAGTTACAATCTTTCGGATACTTAATTTAATTCACGTAGGATATTCATTGCACAGGTCCCGGCGAATAATGGCATGATATTTCTTTTTCTCCAGTCGGCACGATCGTAGAAAGACTGAGTGATTGTGTATGAATATCTGACTGCGTTAAACGTAACTAATTTGTTTGGATTATACTCATTACTGATTCCAATGGCTTCTCTCAAAAACGGTACCAATTTAATCACTCCTAGTTTTATTTCATTTAATTGTTCTAACAATATTGTTTTGCAGTGTTCGTAATTATTATCCACTTGTATCCCTTCACGTTGATGATGAACTCCGAGCATCATTACAATAAACCTAGGTGCACTTCAACCCAGATTTTAATTTCGTAGTTAGTGAATTCGTTTTTTTGGAGTGTACTGTTCACTATTTTGTCAAGCCAAACTACCAGGACTCGTTACTAGTGCCACCCCTGTCGATTTCCCTAATCAGTTGCACACAGCTCTGGTATTGGAATAAGAGTTCAATCGGATCCGTCAGTAGTTCAGCAGATGCCGTTCCATACAGGAGATAGATGTAATCCTACCAGAATTCGAACCTGTGATCTTATGACAATCAGTTAAGGATTTAGCTAAGTAACATAGGTTCATAAACGCATTAAAAAAAGAATTTCGTATCATTGTATAATACTCATTTAGCAACACTTAATTTGTGTGTCTGGCAGTAGCAAGTAGTCCATGTTCAGCTCCAGGAAAGTATTTTGTACGAGACGTTCCTTCTGCAACAGCTATATCGATAGAAAAAATCCTTTACACTTCTTGCTTGACGATACCATCGAATTCACTTAGATTCGACTTAATAGACTCACAGCAACACACGACACTCTTATCATCATTTCATACGTATTAAGTATTCAGGACACTGCACAACCAAAGTTCTTCGTCAAATATTACAATGCAACCTGTACGATTGATAGGACTTGTATTTATGATTGAACTTACATTTTCTGTGGACTTTCAGTATTTCCGTCAATCCTCTGTGAAGTGCAACGTATCAACTGCATTCACAAAGGGAAGCTATAATGTAACACTCACGGTCTTAGGCACAGTGTTGATACTCAGAGGTCAATTGAAGTATGCGGGAATCGCATGAGCCGATTCACAGAGATTTGTTTATAAGGGCAAGTACAAGTAAGACGAAATATTGACGCAGCTACAAGGGATTGAACTCATTTCCGCAGTCCCCTAACAAAGAGGTACAGTGAGAGAGAGATAGAGAGAGAGAGAGGGTGGGGGGGTGGGGGAGTAAGAGAGAGTTGAAGTACGAAGGGTAGCATCACTCTTGGAAGGCGAAGACAGTTTGCTACCAAAAGTCTGCGTCATTGAAGTAATGACTATTTGAAACGAAATAGCAATGGCTACCATCAGAAATTTTTCAAGTCATCCTGCCCATTTCTTTGAAACATGGCAGTCGTACTAGTTCTACTTCATCACATGGTAGCCTCAAGTAATCAGTTGTTTTTATTTCCCAACAATACATAGGATTCCTACCTCAGTGCGTGTTGTGACTTTCTACAGGAGATCTTCTCAGTGTAACTTTTTTAAAAATAAAAAAACTAAAAGCTACTAGAGTACGTGAGACTAAGAGCGACCAACTTGATAGTTTTGTACACAGGTGATCCACATATTGAAAGATTAAGTAAGAAATCAATTAAGTAAGAGAGCGACATGAAATGTTCCTATAATTTTGTCTGCGACTATCCAACTACTTGGTGAACTAGCTACACCGAATCTTTGGAGAGAGAATTGGCAGTCCCTTAAAATTTTTCTCATTGAATGAAGTTTCGCAAACTTTTTGCATTGCATATTTATATTGGTGACACAAACTCGAATCTGGGAGAGCAGACCAACAAACGCAAGTCTCTCAGGTGTAACGAGACAGTGCACACGTGCTGGGTTAACACAAGAGGTTCGTACTTCAGAGATGTGATGTAGGAGCGTGTGGCACTTGTGTTTGGAGTGGCACACTCGACATTTTCTGATGGGTAATAATGGCTGTCACCAACACAGCATGCTGCCTGCATTTATTTAGGATGTTAATGATGAGGAAATCTGGTGGCATTAGTTGTTTACGATAGACCGAAGTTAAATTTTTTGTGATACTTATCTCAGTTCTCGCAGGATCATTCATGTACAGGGCAGGGCGAATAAAGGCGTGATGTTTCTTTCTTACCAAGCAGCACGTTCGTAGAAAGACTGAGTGATTGTATATTCACATGTGCCTGCGGTCTCCGTAACTAATTTGTTTGGATAATAATCATTACTGAATCCAAATACTTTTATCAAAAACGGCTCCAACCTAATCACTCCTAATGTAATCTCATTTATTTGTTCTGAAAGAATGTTGCATTGCAGTGTTCTTAGTTATCGTCCGTATTTATCTGTTCATCTTGATGATGAACTCAGAGAATGATGAAAATATTCCTAGATGCACTTGGGCCAAGAATTTAATGCTGTAGTTAGTGAATTCATTTTCATTGCAGTGCACTGTTCACGATTTAGTCAAGGCAATCAACTAGGACTCGTTACTAGTGCAATTCCTTTAGATTCACCTAATCACTTTTACACAGTTCTGGCCTTAGTACCAGCGTTCATTCGGACCTGTCACTAGAACAACAGCTGCCGAACCAGATAGCAGACAGATGTAACTTCACATAACTGGAACATCTAATAGGATTCGAACCGGAGTTTTCTGACAGGAAGTTAAAAAAATTGTTCATGGCGTTGGTTCTAAAACGCACTAAAAACTAAATTTAGAATCATTCTATATTATTCAACCGAGAATACTTAATTTGTGTCTCTGGCACACGTAAGTAAAAGATTTCGAGCTCCAGGACAGAAGATTGGACAAGACAATCCTTCCAGTAATAGTTTTTTCGAAAGAAAAAATCCCTTAAACTTCTAGCATGTCGAAACCTTCGATTTCACTTACATTTGAAAGTATGCACTCTCAGAAACATACAACACTTTTCTGATCACATTATACGTATTCAGGACACTGCACAACCATAGTTCATCGTCAAATATTACCCTACAACCTGAACGATTGATAGGAATTGTATTTATGTTTGAACTTGCATTTTCCGTGGCGTTTCCGTATTTCTGTCCAACCTCTGCAAAGTGCAACGTGTCAAGTGCTTTCACAAGGGTAAGCTATACTGTAACACTGATGCACTCAGACACAGTGTTGATACTCACAGGTCAATTGAAGTACGCGGGGAATCGCTGGAGCCGATTCACAGAGTCCTTTATAAGGGCTAGTACACGTAGGAAGAAATATTGGTCGCTGCCATAAATGTCTGTACTGATTTCAACAATACACTAACAAATAGATAGATAGAGAGAGAGAGAGAGAGAGAGAGAGAGAGAGCGCTGAAGTAAGACGGGATGCATCACTTTTGGAAGGTTAAGGCCGCTTCCGATCAAAAGTCTGCATCACTAAAGTATGACTATTTGAAACGAAACATCAATGGCTACCATAACAATTTCTTCAAGTCATCCTGCACATTTCATTGGAACATGGCAGTCATATTGTTTTTTTTTTCATCACATGGTAACCTCAAATCGTCAATGATTATCATTTCACAACAGGACATAACAGTCCTACCTCAGTGCGTGACGTGACTTTGTAAAGACAGTAGACTTAGCAATATCCTTCTCTGTGTGGCTGTCCATTGTATATTACCGAGATAGTTTTTTTGAGGAGTCAGATTAAACCACAGCAGTTTCTGTGGGCTTCGATCTCAGCACAGATTCTTACTCAAGGACATGAGCTGACTTCAGAGGATCCTGCTACAGCACGAGGGGAAGAGTTCAAACGTACCTACAAATTCATGCCATGAGACATAGCTGTCCACTGCTTCCAACTATGATTAAGACCAGTCACAGAACACTTTGTTGAGAGCAGTGTACTCAGCACAGTGACTTGACGGGAAGTAACTGTAGTGGGAAAGCGATTGAATCAATATTCAAGTTTCTGATCAACTTTATTCACTAAGTTGCTGGCACCCTTTGAAATCTAATTGTGTTAACAGGATTGAAACCAGGGGGCACACAAATTCTTTCACAAAGAACCAGGAGATCTTCTCATTATCCCTTCTTCAAAAATAAATAAACTAAAAATTGCTAAAGTGTGTGAGACTAAGACCAGCCAACCTGATAAATTTCAACACAGGTGAAACACAGATTGACGGGCAAAGTAAGAAATCAATGATGTAGCAGAGTTACGTGAAATCTTAATATGATTCTTTCCGCGAGTAGCCAGCTAATTGATGAACTTCTTACACCGATTCTTTGGCGGGAGAAAAGACAGTCTTTTAAAATGATTTATATTGGGAAAACTTTCGCAAACTTGTTACATTGGATATTTATTTTTTGACACAATCTCGTTGCTGGCAGAGCAGACGACTAACAAACGAGAGACTCTCATGTGAAACGAGACTGTACAAATGTTAAGGGTAAAAAGAATATTTTCAGAGTTCAGAGACGGGATATACCAGCGTGTGGCACTTCTGTTTGGAGTGGCACACTCGACTCGTTGAGAATCAATGGCTGCACCACCAAAGTATGAGTGTGGCATTTCTTTTGCATGTTTATAATGGGGTAATCTGGTGGCATCAGTTGGTTAGGACAGAGTGAAGTTACAATCTTTCGGATACTTAATTTAATTCACGTAGGATATTCATTGCACAGGTCCCGGCGAATAATGGCATGATATTTCTTTTTCTCCAGTCGGCACGATCGTAGAAAGACTGAGTGATTGTGTATGAATATCTGACTGCGTTAAACGTAACTAATTTGTTTGGATTATACTCATTACTGATTCCAATGGCTTCTCTCAAAAACGGTACCAATTTAATCACTCCTAGTTTTATTTCATTTAATTGTTGTAACAATATTGTTTTGCAGTGTTCGTAATTATTATCCACTTGTATCCCTTCACGTTGATGATGAACTCCGAGCATCATTACAATAAACCTAGGTGCACTTCAACCCAGATTTTAATTTCGTAGTTAGTGAATTCGTTTTTTTGGAGTGTACTGTTCACTATTTTGTGAAGCCAAACTACCAGGACTCGTTACTAGTGCCACCCCTGTCGATTTCCCTAATCAGTTGCACACAGCTCTGGTATTGGAATAAGAGTTCAATCGGATCCGTCAGTAGTTCAGCAGATGCCGTTCCATACAGGAGATAGATGTAATCCTACCAGAATTCGAACCTGTGATCTTATGACAATCAGTTAAGGATTTAGCTAAGTAACATAGGTTCATAAACGCATTAAAAAAAGAATTTCGTATCATTGTATAATACTCATTTAGCAACACTTAATTTGTGTGTCTGGCAGTAGCAAGTAGTCCATGTTCAGCTCCAGGAAAGTATTTTGTACGAGACGTTCCTTCTGCAACAGCTATATCGATAGAAAAAATCCTTTACACTTCTTGCTTGACGATACCTTCGAATTCACTTAGATTCGACTTAATAGACTCACAGCAACACACGACACTCTTATCATCATTTCATACGTATTAAGTATTCAGGACACTGCACAACCAAAGTTCTTCGTCAAATATTACAATGCAACCTGTACGATTGATAGGACTTGTATTTATGATTGAACTTACATTTTCTGTGGACTTTCAGTATTTCCGTCAATCCTCTGTGAAGTGCAACGTATCAACTGCATTCACAAAGGGAAGCTATAATGTAACACTCACGGTCTTAGGCACAGTGTTGATACTCAGAGGTCAATTGAAGTATGCGGGAATCGCATGAGCCGATTCACAGAGATTTGTTTATAAGGGCAAGTACAAGTAAGACGAAATATTGACGCAGCTACAAGGGATTGAACTCATTTCCGCAGTCCCCTAACAAAGAGGTACAATGAAAGAGAGATGGTGAGAGAGGGGGGGGGGGGTGTAAGAGAGAGTTGAAGTACGAAGGGTAGCATCACTCTTGGAAGGTGAAGACAGTTTGCTACCAAAAGTCTGCGTCATTGAAGTAATGACTATTTGAAACGAAATAGCAATGGCTACCATCAGAAATTTTTCAAGTCATCCTGCCCATTTCTTTGAAACATGGCAGTCGTACTAGTTCTACTTCATCACATGGTAGCCTCAAGTAATCAGTTGTTTTTATTTCCCAACAATACATAGGATTCCTACCTCAGTGCGTGTTGTGACTTTCTACAGGGGATCTTCTCATTGTAACTTTTTTAAAAATAAAAAAAACTAAAAGCTACTAGAGTACGTGAGACTAAGAGCGACCAACTTGATAGTTTTGTACACAGGTGATCCACATATTGAAAGATTAAGTAAGAAATCAATTAAGTAAGAGAGCGACATGAAATGTTCCTATAATTTTGTCTGCGACTATCCAACTACTTGGTGAACTAGCTACACCGAATCTTTGGAGAGAGAATTGGCAGTCCCTTAAAATTTTTCTCATTGAATGAAGTTTCGCAAACTTTTTGCATTGCATATTTATATTGGTGACACAAACTCGAATCTGGGAGAGCAGACCAACAAACGCAAGTCTCTCAGGTGTAACGAGACAGTGCACACGTGCTGGGTTAACACAAGAGGTTCGTACTTCAGAGATGTGATGTAGGAGCGTGTGGCACTTGTGTTTGGAGTGGCACACTCGACATTTTCTGATGGGTAATAATGGCTGTCACCAACACAGCATGCTGCCTGCATTTATTTAGGATGTTAATGATGAGGAAATCTGGTGGCATTAGTTGTTTACGATAGACCGAAGTTAAATTTTTTGTGATACTTATCTCAGTTCTCGCAGGATCATTCATGTACAGGGCAGGGCGAATAAAGGCGTGATGTTTCTTTCTTACCAAGCAGCACGTTCGTAGAAAGACTGAGTGATTGTATATTCACATGTGCCTGCGGTCTCCGTAACTAATTTGTTTGGATAATAATCATTACTGAATCCAAATACTTTTATCAAAAACGGCTCCAACCTAATCACTCCTAATGTAATCTCATTTATTTGTTCTGAAAGAATGTTGCATTGCAGTGTTCTTAGTTATCGTCCGTATTTATCTGTTCATCTTGATGATGAACTCAGAGAATGATGAAAATATTCCTAGATGCACTTGGGCCAAGAATTTAATGCTGTAGTTAGTGAATTCATTTTCATTGCAGTGCACTGTTCACGATTTAGTCAAGGCAATCAACTAGGACTCGTTACTAGTGCAATTCCTTTAGATTCACCTAATCACTTTTACACAGTTCTGGCCTTAGTACCAGCGTTCATTCGGACCTGTCACTAGATCAACAGCTGCCGAACCAGATAGCAGACAGATGTAACTTCACATAACTGGAACATCTAATAGGATTCGAACCGGAGTTTTCTGACAGGAAGTTAAAAAAATTGTTCATGGCGTTGGTTCTAAAACGCACTAAAAACTAAATTTAGAATCATTCTATATTATTCAACCGAGAATACTTAATTTGTGTCTCTGGCACACGTAAGTAAAAGATTTCGAGCTCCAGGACAGAAGATTGGACAAGACAATCCTTCCAGTAATAGTTTTTTCGAAAGAAAAAATCCGTTAAACTTCTAGCATGTCGAAACCTTCGATTTCACTTACATTTGAAAGTATGCACTCTCAGCAACATACAACACTTTTCTGATCACTTTATACGTATTCAGGACACTGCACAACCATAGTTCTTCGTCAAATATTACCCTACAACCTGAACGATTGATAGGAATTTGTTTGAATTTGCATTTTCCGTGGCGTTTCCGTATTTCTGTCCAACCTCTGCAAAGTGCAACGTGTCAAGTGCTTTCACAAGGGTAAGCTATACTGTAACACTGATGCACTCAGACACAGTGTTGATACTCACAGGTCAATTGAAGTACGCGGGGAATCGCTGGAGCCGATTCACAGAGTCCTTTATAAGGGCTAGTACACGTAGGAAGAAATATTGGTCGCTGCCATAAATGTCTGAACTGATTTCAACAATACACTAACAAATAGATAGATAGATAGAGAGAGAGAGAGAGAGAGAGAGAGAGAGAGAGAGCGCTGAAGTAAGACGGGATGCATTACTTTTGGAAGGTTAAGGCCGCTTCCGATCAAAAGTCTGCATCACTTAAGTATGACTATTTGAAACGAAACATCAATGGCTACCATAACAATTTCTTCAAGTCATCCTGCACATTTCATTGGAACATGGCAGTCATATTGTTTTTTTTTTTTCATCACATGGTAACCTCAAATCGTCAATGATTATCATTTCACAACAGGACATAACAGTCCTACCTCAGTGCGTGACGTGACTTTGTAAAGACAGTAGACTTAGCAATATCCTTCTCTGTGTGGCTGTCCATTGTATATTACCGAGATAGTTTTTTTGAGGAGTCAGATTAAACCACAGCAGTTTCTGTGGGCTTCGATCTCAGCACAGATTCTTACTCAAGGACATGAGCTGACTTCAGAGGATCCTGCTACAGCACGAGGGGAAGAGTTCAAACGTACCTACAAATTCATGCCATGAGACATAGCTGTCCACTGCTTCCAACTATGATTAAGACCAGTCACAGAACACTTTGTTGAGAGCAGTGTACTCAGCACAGTGACTTGACGGGAAGTAACTGTAGTGGGAAAGCGATTGAATCAATATTCAAGGTTCTGATCAACTTTATTCACTAAGTTGCTGGCACCCTTTGAAATCTAATTGTGTTAACAGGATTGAAACCAGGGGGCACACAAATTCTTTCATAAAGAACCAGGAGATCTTCTCATTATCCCTTCTTCAAAAATAAATAAACTAAAAATTGCTAAAGTGTGTGAGACTAAGACCAGCCAACCTGATAAATTTCAACACAGGTGAAACACAGATTGACGGGCAAAGTAAGAAATCAATGATGTAGCAGAGTTACGTGAAATCTTAATATGATTCTTTCCGCGAGTAGCCAGCTAATTGATGAACTTCTTACACCGATTCTTTGGCGGGAGAAAAGACAGTCTTTTAAAATGATTTATATTGGGAAAACTTTCGCAAACTTGTTACATTGGATATTTATTTTTTGACACAATCTCGTGGCTGGCAGAGCAGACGACTAACAAACGAGAGACTCTCATGTGAAACGAGACTGTACAAATGTTAAGGGTAAAAAGAATATTTTCAGAGTTCAGAGACGGGATATACCAGCGTGTGGCACTTCTGTTTGGAGTGGCACACTCGACTCGTTGAGAATCAATGGCTGCACCACCAAAGAATGAGTGTGGCATTTCTTTTGCATGTTTATAATGGGGTAATCTGGTGGCATCAGTTGGTTAGGACAGAGTGAAGTTACAATCTTTCTGATACTTAATTTAATTCACGTAGGATATTCATTGCACAGGTCCCGGCGAATAATGGCATGATATTTCTTTTTCTCCAGTCGGCACGATCGTAGAAAGACTGAGTGATTGTGTATGAATATCTGACTGCGTTAAACGTAACTAATTTGTTTGGATTATACTCATTACTGATTCCAATGGCTTCTCTCAAAAACGGTACCAATTTAATCACTCCTAGTTTTATTTCATTTAATTGTTCTAACAATATTGTTTTGCAGTGTTCGTAATTATTATCCACTTGTATCCCTTCACGTTGATGATGAACTCCGAGCATCATTACAATAAACCTAGGTGCACTTCAACTAAGATTTTAATTTCGTAGTTAGTGAATTCGTTTTTTTGGAGTGTACTGTTCACTATTTTGTCAAGCCAAACTACCAGGACTCGTTACTAGTGCCACCCCTGTCGATTTCCCTAATCAGTTGCACACAGCTCTGGTATTGGAATAAGAGTTCAATCGGATCCGTCAGTAGTTCAGCAGATGCCGTTCCATACAGGAGATAGATGTAATCCTACCAGAATTCGAACCTGTGATCTTATGACAATCAGTTAAGGATTTAGCTAAGTAACATAGGTTCATAAACGCATTAAAAAAAGAATTTCGTATCATTGTATAATACTCATTTAGCAACACTTAATTTGTGTGTCTGGCAGTAGCAAGTAGTCCATGTTCAGCTCCAGGATAGTATTTTGTACGAGACGTTCCTTCTGCAACAGCTATATCGATAGAAAAAATTCGTTACACTTCTTGCTTGACGATACCTTCGAATTCACTTAGATTCGACTTAATAGACTCACAGCAACACACGACACTCTTATCATCATTTCATACGTATTAAGTATTCAGGACACTGCACAACCAAAGTTCTTCGTCAAATATTACAATGCAACCTGTACGATTGATAGGACTTGTATTTATGATTGAACTTACATTTTCTGTGGACTTTCAGTATTTCCGTCAATCCTCTGTGAAGTGCAACGTATCAACTGCATTCACAAAGAGAAGCTATAATGTAACACTCACGGTCTTAGGCACAGTGTTGATACTCAGAGGTCAATTGAAGTATGCGGGAATCGCATGAGCCGATTCACAGAGATTTGTTTATAAGCGCAAGTACAAGTAAGACGAAATATTGACGCAGCTACAAGGGATTGAACTCATTTCCGCAGTCCCCTAACAAAGAGGTACAATGAAAGAGAGATGGTGAGAGAGGGGGGGGGGGTGTAAGAGAGAGTTGAAGTACGAAGGGTAGCATCACTCTTGGAAGGTGAAGACAGTTTGCTACCAAAAGTCTGCGTCATTGAAGTAATGACTATTTGAAACGAAATAGCAATGGCTACCATCAGAAATTTTTCAAGTCATCCTGCCCATTTCTTTGAAACATGGCAGTCGTACTAGTTCTACTTCATCACATGGTAGCCTCAAGTAATCAGTTGTTTTTATTTCCCAACAATACATAGGATTCCTACCTCAGTGCGTGTTGTGACTTTCTACAGGAGATCTTCTCATTGTAACTTTTTTAAAAATAAAAAAACTAAAAGCTACTAGAGTACGTGAGACTAAGAGCGACCAACTTGATAGTTTTGTACACAGGTGATCCACAGATTGAAGGATTAAGTAAGAAATCAATTAAGTAAGAGAGCGACATGAAATGTTCCTATAATTTTGTCTGCGACTATCCAACTACTTGGTGAACTAGCTACACCGAATCTTTGGAGAGAGAATTGGCAGTCCCTTAAAATTTTTCTCATTGAATGAAGTTTCGCAAACTTTTTGCATTGCATAATTATATTGGTGACACAAACTCGAATCTGGGAGAGCAGACCAACAAACGCAAGTCTCTCAGGTGTAACGAGACAGTGCACACGTGCTGGGTTAACACAAGAGGTTCGTACTTCAGAGATGTGATGTAGGAGCGTGTGGCACTTGTGTTTGGAGTGGCACACTCGACATTTTCTGATGGGTAATAATGGCTGTCACCAACACAGCATGCTGCCTGCATTTATTTAGGATGTTAATGATGAGGAAATCTGGTGGCATTAGTTGTTTACGATAGACCGAAGTTAAATTTTTTGTGATACTTATCTCAGTTCTCGCAGGATCATTCATGTACAGGGCAGGGCGAATAAAGGCGTGATGTTTCTTTCTTACCAAGCAGCACGTTCGTAGAAAGACTGAGTGATTGTATATTCACATGTGCCTGCGGTCTCCGTAACTAATTTGTTTGGATAATAATCATTACTGAATCCAAATACTTTTATCAAAAACGGCTCCAACCTAATCACTCCTAATGTAATCTCATTTATTTGTTCTGAAAGAATGTTGCATTGCAGTGTTCTTAGTTATCGTCCGTATTTATCTGTTCATCTTGATGATGAACTCAGAGAATGATGAAAATATTCCTAGATGCACTTGGGCCAAGAATTTAATGCTGTAGTTAGTGAATTCATTTTCATTGCAGTGCACTGTTCACGATTTAGTCAAGGCAATCAACTAGGACTCGTTACTAGTGCAATTCCTTTAGATTCACCTAATCACTTTTACACAGTTCTGGCCTTAGTACCAGCGTTCATTCGGACCTGTCACTAGATCAACAGCTGCCGAACCAGATAGCAGACAGATGTAACTTCACATAACTGGAACATCTAATAGGATTCGAACCGGAGTTTTCTGACAGGAAGTTAAAAAAATTGTTCATGGCGTTGGTTCTAAAACGCACTAAAAACTAAATTTAGAATCATTCTATATTATTCAACCGAGAATACTTAATTTGTGTCTCTGGCACACGTAAGTAAAAGATTTCGAGCTCCAGGACAGAAGATTGGACAAGACAATCCTTCCAGTAATAGTTTTTTCGAAAGAAAAAATCCGTTAAACTTCTAGCATGTCGAAACCTTCGATTTCACTTACATTTGAAAGTATGCACTCTCAGCAACATACAACACTTTTCTGATCACTTTATACGTATTCAGGACACTGCACAACCATAGTTCTTCGTCAAATATTACCCTACAACCTGAACGATTGATAGGAATTGTATTTATGTTTGAACTTGCATTTTCCGTGGCGTTTCCGTATTTCTGTCCAACCTCTGCAAAGTGCAACGTGTCAAGTGCTTTCACAAGGGTAAGCTATACTGTAACACTGATGCACTCAGACACAGTGTTGATACTCACAGGTCAATTGAAGTACGCGGGGAATCGCTGGAGCCGATTCACAGAGTCCTTTATAAGGGCTAGTACACGTAGGAAGAAATATTGGTCGCTGCCATAAATGTCTGAACTGATTTCAACAATACACTAACAAATAGATAGATAGATAGAGAGAGAGAGAGAGAGAGAGAGCGCTGAAGTAAGACGGGATGCATCACTTTTGGAAGGTTAAGGCCGCTTCCGATCAAAAGTCTGCATCACTTAAGTATGACTATTTGAAACGAAACATCAATGGCTACCATAACAATTTCTTCAAGTCATCCTGCACATTTCATTGGAACATGGCAGTCATATTGTTATTTTTTTCATCACATGGTAACCTCAAATCGTCAATGATTATCATTTCACAACAGGACATAACAGTCCTACCTCAGTGCGTGACGTGACTTTGTAAAGACAGTCGACTTAGCAATATCCTTCTCTGTGTGGCTGTCCATTGTATATTACCGAGATAGTTTTTTTGAGGAGTCAGATTAAACCACAGCAGTTTCTGTGGGCTTCGATCTCAGCACAGATTCTTACTCAAGGACATGAGCTGACTTCAGAGGATCCTGCTACAGCACGAGGGGAAGAGTTCAAACGTACCTACAAATTCATGCCATGAGACATAGCTGTCCACTGCTTCCAACTATGATTAAGACCAGTCACAGAACACTTTGTTGAGAGCAGTGTACTCAGCACAGTGACTTGACGGGATGTAACTGTAGTGGGAAAGCGATTGAATCAATATTCAAGGTTCTGATCAACTTTATTCACTAAGTTGCTGGCACCCTTTGAAATCTAATTGTGTTAACAGGATTGAAACCAGGGGGCATACAAATTCTTTCACAAAGAACCAGGAGATCTTCTCATTATCCCTTCTTCAAAAATAAATAAACTAAAAATTGCTAAAGTGTGTGAGACTAAGACCAGCCAACCTGATAAATTTCAACACAGGTGAAACACAGATTGACGGGCAAAGTAAGAAATCAATGATGTAGCAGATTTACGTGAAATCTTAATATGATTCTTTCCGCGAGTAGCCAGCTAATTGATGAACTTCTTACACCGATTCTTTGGCGGGAGAAAAGACAGTCTTTTAAAACGATTTATATTGGGAAAACTTTCGCAAACTTGTTACATTGGATATTTATTTTTTGACACAATCTCGTGGCTGGCAGAGCAGACGACTAACAAACGAGAGACTCTCATGTGAAACGAGACTGTACAAATGTTAAGGGTAAAAAGAATATTTTCAGAGTTCAGAGACGGGATATAGCAGCGTGTGGCACTTCTGTTTGGAGTGGCACACTCGACTCGTTGAGAATCAATGGCTGCACCACCAAAGTATGAGTGTGGCATTTCTTTTGCATGTTTATAATGGGGTATTCTGTTGGTATCAGTTGGTTAGGACAGAGTGAAGTTACTATCTTTCTGATACTTAATTTAATTCACGTAGGATATTCATTGCACAGGTCCCGGCGAATAATGGCATGATATTTCTTTTTCTCCAGTCGGCACGATCGTAGAAAGACTGAGTGATTGTGTATGAATATCTGACTGCGTTAAACGTAACTAATTTGTTTGGATTATACTCATTACTGATTCCAATGGCTTCTCTCAAAAACGGTACCAATTTAATCACTCCTAGTTTTATTTCATTTAATTGTTCTAACAATATTGTTTTGCAGTGTTCGTAATTATTATCCACTTGTATCCCTTCACGTTGATGATGAACTCCGAGCATCATTACAATAAACCTAGGTGCACTTCAACCCAGATTTTAATTTCGTAGTTAGTGAATTCGTTTTTTTGGAGTGTACTGTTCACTATTTTGTGAAGCCAAACTACCAGGACGCGTTACTAGTGCCACCCCTGTCAATTTCCCTAAACAGCTGCACACAGCTCTGGTATTGGAATAAGAGTTCAATCGGATCCGTCAGTAGGTCAGCAGATGCCGTTCCATACAGGAGATAGATGTAATCCTACCAGAATTCGAACCTGTGATCTTATGACAATCAGTTAAGGATTTAGTTAAGTAACATAGGTTCATAAACGCATTAAAAAAAGAATTTCGTATCATTGTATAATACTCATTTAGCAACACTTAATTTGTGTGTCTGGCAGTAGCAAGTAGTCCATGTTCAGCTCCAGGAAAGTATTTTGTACGAGACGTTCCTTCTGCAACAGCTATATCGATAGAAAAAATCCTTTACACTTCTTGCTTGACGATACCTTCGAATTCACTTAGATTCGACTTAATAGACTCACAGCAACACACGACACTCTTATCATCATTTCATACGTATTAAGTATTCAGGACACTGCACAACCAAAGTTCTTCGTCAAATATTACAATGAAACCTGTACGATTCATAGGACTTGTATTTATGATTGAACTTACATTTTCCGTGGACTTTCAGTATTTCCGTCAATCCTCTGTGAAGTGCAACGTATCAACTGCAGTCACAAAGGGAAGCTATAATGTAACATTCACGGTCTTAGGCACAGTGTTGATACTCACAGGTCAATTGAAGTATGCGGGAAGCGCATGAGCCGATTCACAGAGATTTGTTTATAAGCGCAAGTACAAGTAAGAAGAAATATTGACGCAGCTACAAGGGATTGAACTCATTTCCGCAGTCCCCTAACAAAGAGGTACAATGAAAGAGAGATGGTGAGAGAGGGGGGGGGGGGGGTGTAAGAGAGAGTTGAAGTACGAAGGGTAGCATCACTCTTGGAAGGTGAAGACAGTTTGCTACCAAAAGTCTGCGTCATTGAAGTAATGACTATTTGAAACGAAATAGCAATGGCTACCATCAGAAATTTTTCAAGTCATCCTGCCCATTTCTTTGAAACATGGCAGTCGTACTAGTTCTACTTCATCACATGGTAGCCTCAAGTAATCAGTTGTTTTTATTTCCCAACAATACATAGGATTCCTACCTCAGTGCGTGTTGTGACTTTCTACAGGAGATCTTCTCATTGTAACTTTTTTAAAAATAAAAAAACTAAAAGCTACTAGAGTACGTGAGACTAAGAGCGACCAACTTGATAGTTTTGTACACAGGTGATCCACAGATTGAAGGATTAAGTAAGAAATCAATTAAGTAAGAGAGCGACATGAAATGTTCCTATAATTTTGTCTGCGACTATCCAACTACTTGGTGAACTAGCTACACCGAATCTTTGGAGAGAGAATTGGCAGTCCCTTAAAATTTTTCTCATTGAATGAAGTTTCGCAAACTTTTTGCATTGCATATTTATATTGGTGACACAAACTCGAATCTGGGAGAGCAGACCAACAAACGCAAGTCTCTCAGGTGTAACGAGACAGTGCACATGTGCTGGGTTAACACAATAGGTTCGTACTTCAGAGATGTGATGTAGGAGCGTGTGGCACTTGTGTTTGGAGTGGCACACTCGACATTTTCTGATGGGTAATAATGGCTGTCACCAACACAGCATGCTGCCTGCATTTATTTAGGATGTTAATGATGAGGAAATCTGGTGGCATTAGTTGTTTACGATAGACCGAAGTTAAATTTTTTGTGATACTTATCTCTGTTCTCGCAGGATCATTCATGTACAGGGCAGGGCGAATAAAGGCGTGATGTTTCTTTCTTACCAAGCAGCACGTTCGTAGAAAGACTGAGTGATTGTATATTCACATGTGCCTGCGGTCTCCGTAACTAATTTGCTTGGATAATAATCATTAC
This sequence comes from Schistocerca nitens, assembly GCF_023898315.1. Taxonomy (NCBI): domain Eukaryota; kingdom Metazoa; phylum Arthropoda; class Insecta; order Orthoptera; family Acrididae; genus Schistocerca; species Schistocerca nitens. The sequence continues at coordinate 448,557,902 of NC_064616.1, read as the reverse complement.
TGAATCCAAATACTTTTATCAAAAACGGCTCCAACCTAATCACTCCTAATGTAATATCATTTATTTGTTCTGAAAGAATGTTGCATTGCAGTGTTCTTAGTTATCGTCCGTATTTATCTGTTCATCTTGATGATGAACTCAGAGAATGATGAAAATATTCCTAGATGCACTTGGGCCAAGAATTTAATGCTGTAGTTAGTGAATTCATTTTCATTGCAGTGCACTGTTCACGATTTAATCAAGGCAATCAACTAGGACTCGTTACTAGTGCAATTCCTTTAGATTCACCTAATCACTTTTACACAGTTCTGGCCTTAGTACCAGCGTTCATTCGGACCTGTCACTAGATCAACAGCTGCCGAACCAGATAGCAGACAGATGTAACTTCACATAACTGGAACATCTAATAGGATTCGAACCGGAGTTTTCTGACAGGAAGTTAAAAAAATTGTTCATGGCGTTGGTTCTAAAACGCACTAAAAACTAAATTTAGAATCATTCTATATTATTCAACCGAGAATACTTAATTTGTGTCTCTGGCACACGTAAGTAAAAGATTTCGAGCTCCAGGACAGAAGATTGGACAAGACAATCCTTCCAGTAATAGTTTTTTCGAAAGAAAAAATCCCTTAAACTTCTAGCATGTCGAAACCTTCGATTTCACTTACATTTGAAAGTATGCACTCTCAGAAACATACAACACTTTTCTGATCAGTTTATACGTATTCAGGACACTGCACAACCATAGTTCTTCGTCAAATATTACCCTACAACCTGAACGATTGATAGGAATTGTATTTATGTTTGAACTTGCATTTTCCGTGGCGTTTCCGTATTTCTGTCCAACCTCTGCAAAGTGCAACGTGTCAAGTGCTTTCACAAGGGTAAGCTATACTGTAACACTGATGCACTCAGACACAGTGTTGATACTCACAGGTCAATTGAAGTACGCGGGGAATCGCTGGAGCCGATTCACAGAGTCCTTTATAAGGGCTAGTACACGTAGGAAGAAATATTGGTCGCTGCCATAAATGTCTGAACTGATTTCAACAATACACTAACAAATAGATAGATAGATAGAGAGAGAGAGAGAGAGAGAGAGAGAGAGAGAGCGCTGAAGTAAGACGGGATGCATCACTTTTGGAAGGTTAAGGCCGCTTCCGATCAAAAGTCTGCATCACTTAAGTATGACTATTTGAAACGAAACATCAATGGCTACCATAACAATTTCTTCAAGTCATCCTGCACATTTCATTGGAACATGGCAGTCATATTGTTATTTTTTTCATCACATGGTAACCTCAAATCGTCAATGATTATCATTTCACAACAGGACATAACAGTCCTACCTCAGTGCGTGACGTGACTTTGTAAAGACAGTAGACTTAGCAATATCCTTCTCTGTGTGGCTGTCCATTGTATATTACCGAGATAGTTTTTTTGAGGAGTCAGATTAAACCACAGCAGTTTCTGTGGGCTTCGATCTCAGCACAGATTCTTACTCAAGGACATGAGCTGACTTCAGAGGATCCTGCTACAGCACGAGGGGAAGAGTTCAAACGTACCTACAAATTCATGCCATGAGACATAGCTGTCCACTGCTTCCAACTATGATTAAGACCAGTCACAGAACACTTTGTTGAGAGCAGTGTACTCAGCACAGTGACTTGACGGGAAGTAACTGTAGTGGGAAAGCGATTGAATCAATATTCAAGTTTCTGATCAACTTTATTCACTAAGTTGCTGGCACCCTTTGAAATCTAATTGTGTTAACAGGATTGAAACCAGGGGGCACACAAATTCTTTCACAAAGAACCAGGAGATCTTCTCATTATCCCTTCTTCAAAAATAAATAAACTAAAAATTGCTAAAGTGTGTGAGACTAAGACCAGCCAACCTGATAAATTTCAACACAGGTGAAACACAGATTGACGGGCAAAGTAAGAAATCAATGATGTAGCAGATTTACGTGAAATCTTAATATGATTCTTTCCGCGAGTAGCCAGCTAATTGATGAACTTCTTACACCGATTCTTTGGCGGGAGAAAAGACAGTCTTTTAAAACGATTTATATTGGGAAAACTTTCGCAAACTTGTTACATTGGATATTTATTTTTTGACACAATCTCGTGGCTGGCAGAGCAGACGACTAACAAACGAGAGACTCTCATGTGAAACGAGACTGTACAAATGTTAAGGGTAAAAAGAATATTTTCAGAGTTCAGAGACGGGATATAGCAGCGTGTGGCACTTCTGTTTGGAGTGGCACACTCGACTCGTTGAGAATCAATGGCTGCACCACCAAAGTATGAGTGTGGCATTTCTTTTGCATGTTTATAATGGGGTAATCTGGTGGCATCAGTTGGTTAGGACAGAGTGAAGTTACAATCTTTCTGATACTTAATTTAATTCACGTAGGATATTCATTGCACAGGTCCCGGCGAATAATGGCATGATATTTCTTTTTCTCCAGTCGGCACGATCGTAGAAAGACTGAGTGATTGTGTATGAATATCTGACTGCGTTAAACGTAACTAATTTGTTTGGATTATACTCATTACTGATTCCAATGGCTTCTCTCAAAAACGGTACCAATTTAATCACTCCTAGTTTTATTTCATTTAATTGTTCTAACAATATTGTTTTGCAGTGTTCGTAATTATTATCCACTTGTATCCCTTCACGTTGATGATGAACTCCGAGCATCATTACAATAAACCTAGGTGCACTTCAACTAAGATTTTAATTTCGTAGTTAGTGAATTCGTTTTTTTGGAGTGTACTGTTCACTATTTTGTCAAGCCAAACTACCAGGACTCGTTACTAGTGCCACCCCTGTCGATTTCCCTAATCAGTTGCACACAGCTCTGGTATTGGAATAAGAGTTCAATCGGATCCGTCAGTAGTTCAGCAGATGCCGTTCCATACAGGAGATAGATGTAATCCTACCAGAATTCGAACCTGTGATCTTATGACAATCAGTTAAGGATTTAGCTAAGTAACATAGGTTCATAAACGCATTAAAAAAAGAATTTCGTATCATTGTATAATACTCATTTAGCAACACTTAATTTGTGTGTCTGGCAGTAGCAAGTAGTCCATGTTCAGCTCCAGGAAAGTATTTTGTACGAGACGTTCCTTCTGCAACAGCTATATCGATAGAAAAAATCCTTTACACTTCTTGCTTGACGATACCTTCGAATTCACTTAGATTCGACTTAATAGACTCACAGCAACACACGACACTCTTATCATCATTTCATACGTATTAAGTATTCAGGACACTGCACAACCAAAGTTCTTCGTCAAATATTACAATGCAACCTGTACGATTGATAGGACTTGTATTTATGATTGAACTTACATTTTCTGTGGACTTTCAGTATTTCCGTCAATCCTCTGTGAAGTGCAACGTATCAACTGCATTCACAAAGAGAAGCTATAATGTAACACTCACGGTCTTAGGCACAGTGTTGATACTCAGAGGTCAATTGAAGTATGCGGGAATCGCATGAGCCGATTCACAGAGATTTGTTTATAAGGGCAAGTACAAGTAAGACGAAATATTGACGCAGCTACAAGGGATTGAACTCATTTCCGCAGTCCCCTAACAAAGAGGTACAATGAAAGAGAGATGGTGAGAGAGGGGGGGGGGGTGTAAGAGAGAGTTGAAGTACGAAGGGTAGCATCACTCTTGGAAGGTGAAGACAGTTTGCTACCAAAAGTCTGCGTCATTGAAGTAATGACTATTTGAAACGAAATAGCAATGGCTACCATCAGAAATTTTTCAAGTCATCCTGCCCATTTCTTTGAAACATGGCAGTCGTACTAGTTCTACTTCATCACATGGTAGCCTCAAGTAATCAGTTGTTTTTATTTCCCAACAATACATAGGATTCCTACCTCAGTGCGTGTTGTGACTTTCTACAGGAGATCTTCTCATTGTAACTTTTTTAAAAATAAAAAAACTAAAAGCTACTAGAGTACGTGAGACTAAGAGCGACCAACTTGATAGTTTTGTACACAGGTGATCCACAGATTGAAGGATTAAGTAAGAAATCAATTAAGTAAGAGAGCGACATGAAATGTTCCTATAATTTTGTCTGCGACTATCCAACTACTTGGTGAACTAGCTACACCGAATCTTTGGAGAGAGAATTGGCAGTCCCTTAAAATTTTTCTCATTGAATGAAGTTTCGCAAACTTTTTGCATTGCATATTTATATTGGTGACACAAACTCGAATCTGGGAGAGCAGACCAACAAACGCAAGTCTCTCAGGTGTAACGAGACAGTGCACACGTGCTGGGTTAACACAAGAGGTTCGTACTTCAGAGATGTGATGTAGGAGCGTGTGGCACTTGTGTTTGGAGTGGCACACTCGACATTTTCTGATGGGTAATAATGGCTGTCACCAACACAGCATGCTGCCTGCATTTATTTAGGATGTTAATGATGAGGAAATCTGGTGGCATTAGTTGTTTACGATAGACCGAAGTTAAATTTTTTGTGATACTTATCTCAGTTCTCGCAGGATCATTCATGTACAGGGCAGGGCGAATAAAGGCGTGATGTTTCTTTCTTACCAAGCAGCACGTTCGTAGAAAGACTGAGTGATTGTATATTCACATGTGCCTGCGGTCTCCGTAACTAATTTGTTTGGATAATAATCATTACTGAATCCAAATACTTTTATCAAAAACGGCTCCAACCTAATCACTCCTAATGTAATCTCATTTATTTGTTCTGAAAGAATGTTGCATTGCAGTGTTCTTAGTTATCGTCCGTATTTATCTGTTCATCTTGATGATGAACTCAGAGAATGATGAAAATATTCCTAGATGCACTTGGGCCAAGAATTTAATGCTGTAGTTAGTGAATTCATTTTCATTGCAGTGCACTGTTCACGATTTAGTCAAGGCAATCAACTAGGACTCGTTACTAGTGCAATTCCTTTAGATTCACCTAATCACTTTTACACAGTTCTGGCCTTAGTACCAGCGTTCATTCGGACCTGTCACTAGATCAACAGCTGCCGAACCAGATAGCAGACAGATGTAACTTCACATAACTGGAACATCTAATAGGATTCGAACCGGAGTTTTCTGACAGGAAGTTAAAAAAATTGTTCATGGCGTTGGTTCTAAAACGCACTAAAAACTAAATTTAGAATCATTCTATATTATTCAACCGAGAATACTTAATTTGTGTCTCTGGCACACGTAAGTAAAAGATTTCGAGCTCCAGGACAGAAGATTGGACAAGACAATCCTTCCAGTAATAGTTTTTTCGAAAGAAAAAATCCCTTAAACTTCTAGCATGTCGAAACCTTCGATTTCACTTACATTTGAAAGTATGCACTCTCAGCAACATACAACACTTTTCTGATCACTTTATACGTATTCAGGACACTGCACAACCATAGTTCTTCGTCAAATATTACCCTACAACCTGAACGATTGATAGGAATTGTATTTATGTTTGAACTTGCATTTTCCGTGGCGTCTCCGTATTTCTGTCCAACCTCTGCAAAGTGCAACGTGTCAAGTGCTTTCACAAGGGTAAGCTATACTGTAACACTGATGCACTCAGACACAGTGTTGATACTCACAGGTCAATTGAAGTACGCGGGGAATCGCTGGAGCCGATTCACAGAGTCCTTTATAAGGGCTAGTACACGTAGGAAGAAATATTGGTCGCTGCCATAAATGTCTGAACTGATTTCAACAATACACTAACAAATAGATAGATAGATAGAGAGAGAGAGAGAGAGAGAGAGAGAGCGCTGAAGTAAGACGGGATGCATCACTTTTGGAAGGTTAAGGCCGCTTCCGATCAAAAGTCTGCATCACTTAAGTATGACTATTTGAAACGAAACATCAATGGCTACCATAACAATTTCTTCAAGTCATCCTGCACATTTCATTGGAACATGGCAGTCATATTGTTTTTTTTTTTCATCACATGGTAACCTCAAATCGTCAATGATTATCATTTCACAACAGGACATAACAGTCCTACCTCAGTGCGTGACGTGACTTTGTAAAGACAGTAGACTTAGCAATATCCTTCTCTGTGTGGCTGTCCATTGTATATTACCGAGATAGTTTTTTTGAGGAGTCAGATTAAACCACAGCAGTTTCTGTGGGCTTCGATCTCAGCACAGATTCTTACTCAAGGACATGAGCTGACTTCAGAGGATCCTGCTACAGCACGAGGGGAAGAGTTCAAACGTACCTACAAATTCATGCCATGAGACATAGCTGTCCACTGCTTCCAACTATGATTAAGCCCAGTCACAGAACACTTTGTTGAGAGCAGTGTACTCAGCACAGTGACTTGACGGGAAGTAACTGTAGTGGGAAAGCGATTGAATCAATATTCAAGTTTCTGATCAACTTTATTCACTAAGTTGCTGGCACCCTTTGAAATCTAATTGTGTTAACAGGATTGAAACCAGAGGGCACACAAATTCTTTCACAAAGAACCAGGAGATCTTCTCATTATCCCTTCTTCAAAAATAAATAAACTAAAAATTGCTAAAGTGTGTGAGACTAAGACCAGCCAACCTGATAAATTTCAACACAGGTGAAACACAGATTGACGGGCAAAGTAAGAAATCAATGATGTAGCAGATTTACGTGAAATCTTAATATGATTCTTTCCGCGAGTAGCCAGCTAATTGATGAACTTCTTACACCGATTCTTTGGCGGGAGAAAAGACAGTCTTTTAAAATGATTTATATTGGGAAAACTTTCGCAAACTTGTTACATTGGATATTTATTTTTTGACACAATCTCGTGGCTGGCAGAGCAGACGACTAACAAACGAGAGACTCTCATGTGAAACGAGACTGTACAAATGTTAAGGGTAAAAAGAATATTTTCAGAGTTCAGAGACGGGATATAGCAGCGTGTGGCACTTCTGTTTGGAGTGGCACACTCGACTCGTTGAGAATCAATGGCTGCACCACCAAAGTATGAGTGTGGCATTTCTTTTGCATGTTTATAATGGGGTAATCTGGTGGCATCAGTTGGTTAGGACAGAGTGAAGTTACAATCTTTCTGATACTTAAATTAATTCACGTAGGATATTCATTGCACAGGTCCCGGCGAATAATGGCATGATATTTCTTTTTCTCCAGTCGGCACGATCGTAGAAAGACTGAGTGATTGTGTATGAATATCTGACTGCGTTAAACGTAACTAATTTGTTTGGATTATACTCATTACTGATTCCAATGGCTTCTCTCAAAAACGGTACCAATTTAATCACTCCTAGTTTTATTTCATTTAATTGTTCTAACAATATTGTTTTGCAGTGTTCGTAATTATTATCCACTTGTATCCCTTCACGTTGATGATGAACTCCGAGCATCATTACAATAAACCTAGGTGCACTTCAACTAAGATTTTAATTTCGTAGTTAGTGAATTCGTTTTTTTGGAGTGTACTGTTCACTATTTTGTCAAGCCAAACTACCAGGACTCGTTACTAGTGCCACCCCTGTCGATTTCCCTAATCAGTTGCACACAGCTCTGGTATTGGAATAAGAGTTCAATCGGATCCGTCAGTAGTTCAGCAGATGCCGTTCCATACAGGAGATAGATGTAATCCTACCAGAATTCGAACCTGTGATCTTATGACAATCAGTTAAGGATTTAGCTAAGTAACATAGGTTCATAAACGCATTAAAAAAAGAATTTCGTATCATTGTATAATACTCATTTAGCAACACTTAATTTGTGTGTCTGGCAGTAGCAAGTAGTCCATGTTCAGCTCCAGGAAAGTATTTTGTACGAGACGTTCCTTCTGCAACAGCTATATCGATAGAAAAAATCCTTTACACTTCTTGCTTGACGATACCTTCGAATTCACTTAGATTCGACTTAATAGACTCACAGCAACACACGACACTCTTATCATCATTTCATACGTATTAAGTATTCAGGACATTGCACAACCAAAGTTCTTCGTCAAATATTACAATGCAACCTGTACGATTGATAGGACTTGTATTTATGATTGAACTTACATTTTCTGTGGACTTTCAGTATTTCCGTCAATCCTCTGTGAAGTGCAACGTATCAACTGCATTCACAAAGGGAAGCTATAATGTAACACTCACGGTCTTAGGCACAGTGTTGATACTCAGAGGTCAATTGAAGTATGCGGGAATCGCATGAGCCGATTCACAGAGATTTGTTTATAAGGGCAAGTACAAGTAAGACGAAATATTGACGCAGCTACAAGGGATTGAACTCATTTCCGCAGTCCCCTAACAAAGAGGTACAATGAAAGAGAGATGGTGAGAGAGGGGGGGGGGGTGTAAGAGAGAGTTGAAGTACGAAGGGTAGCATCACTCTTGGAAGGTGAAGACAGTTTGCTACCAAAAGTCTGCGTCATTGAAGTAATGACTATTTGAAACGAAATAGCAATGGCTACCATCAGAAATTTTTCAAGTCATCCTGCCCATTTCTTTGAAACATGGCAGTCGTACTAGTTCTACTTCATCACATGGTAGCCTCAAGTAATCAGTTGTTTTTATTTCCCAACAATACATAGGATTCCTACCTCAGTGCGTGTTGTGACTTTCTACAGGAGATCTTCTCATTGTAACTTTTTTAAAAATAAAAAAACTAAAAGCTACTAGAGTACGTGAGACTAAGAGCGACCAACTTGATAGTTTTGTACACAGGTGATCCACAGATTGAAGGATTAAGTAAGAAATCAATTAAGTAAGAGAGCGACATGAAATGTTCCTATAATTTTGTCTGCGACTATGCAACTACTTGGTGAACTAGCTACACCGAATCTTTGGAGAGAGAATTGGCAGTCCCTTAAAATTTTTCTCATTGAATGAAGTTTCGCAAACTTTTTGCATTGTATATTTATATTGGTGACACAAACTCGAATCTGGGAGAGCAGACCAACAAACGCAAGTCTCTCAGGTGTAACGAGACAGTGCACACGTGCTGGGTTAACACAAGAGGTTCGTACTTCAGAGATGTGATGTAGGAGCGTGTGGCACTTGTGTTTGGAGTGGCACACTCGACATTTTCTGATGGGTAATAATGGCTGTCACCAACACAGCATGCTGCCTGCATTTATTTAGGATGTTAATGATGAGGAAATCTGGTGGCATTAGTTGTTTACGATAGACCGAAGTTAAATTTTTTGTGATACTTATCTCAGTTCTCGCAGGATCATTCATGTACAGGGCAGGGCGAATAAAGGCGTGATGTTTATTTCTTACCAAGCAGCACGTTCGTAGAAAGACTGAGTGATTGTATATTCACATGTGCCTGCGGTCTCCGTAACTAATTTGTTTGGATAATAATCATTACTGAATCCAAATACTTTTATCAAAAACGGCTCCAACCTAATCACTCCTAATGTAATCTCATTTATTTGTTCTGAAAGAATGTTGCATTGCAGTGTTCTTAGTTATCGTCCGTATTTATCTGTTCATCTTGATGATGAACTCAGAGAATGATGAAAATATTCCTAGATGCACTTGGGCCAAGAATTTAATGCTGTAGTTAGTGAATTCATTTTCATTGCAGTGCACTGTTCACGATTTAGTCAAGGCAATCAACTAGGACTCGTTACTAGTGCAATTCCTTTAGATTCACCTAATCACTTTTACACAGTTCTGGCCTTAGTACCAGCGTTCATTCGGACCTGTCACTAGATCAACAGCTGCCGAACCAGATAGCAGACAGATGTAACTTCACATAACTGGAACATCTAATAGGATTCGAACCGGAGTTTTCTGACAGGAAGTTAAAAAAATTGTTCATGGCGTTGGTTCTAAAACGCACTAAAAACTAAATTTAGAATCATTCTATATTATTCAACCGAGAATACTTAATTTGTGTCTCTGGCACACGTAAGTAAAAGATTTCGAGCTCCAGGACAGAAGATTGGACAAGACAATCCTTCCAGTAATAGTTTTTTCGAAAGAAAAAATCCCTTAAACTTCTAGCATGTCGAAACCTTCGATTTCACTTACATTTGAAAGTATGCACTCTCAGCAACATACAACACTTTTCTGATCACTTTATACGTATTCAGGACACTGCACAACCATAGTTCTTCGTCAAATATTACCCTACAACCTGAACGATTGATAGGAATTGTATTTATGTTTGAACTTGCATTTTCCGTGGCGTTTCCGTATTACTGTCCAACCTCTGCAAAGTGCAACGTGTCAAGTGCTTTCACAAGGGTAAGCTATACTGTAACACTGATGCACTCAGACACAGTGTTGATACTCACAGGTCAATTGAAGTACGCGGGGAATCGCTGGAGCCGATTCACAGAGTCCTTTATAAGGGCTAGTACACGTAGGAAGAAATATTGGTCGCTGCCATAAATGTCTGAACTGATTTCAACAATACACTAACAAATAGATAGATAGATAGAGAGAGAGAGAGAGAGAGAGAGAGAGTGAGCGCTGAAGTAAGAGGGGATGCATCACTTTTGGAAGGTTAAGGCCGCTTCCGATCAAAAGTCTGCATCACTTAAGTATGACTATTTGAAACGAAACATCAATGGCTACCATAACAATTTCTTCAAGTCATCCTGCACATTTCATTGGAACATGGCAGTCATATTGTTTTTTTTTTTTTCATCACATGGTAACCTCAAATCGTCAATGATTATCATTTCACAACAGGACATAACAGTCCTACCTCAGTGCGTGACGTGACTTTGTAAAGACAGTACACTTAGCAATATCCTTCTCTGTGTGGCTGTCCATTGTATATTACCGAGATAGTTTTTTTGAGGAGTCAGATTAAACCACAGCAGTTTCTGTGGGCTTCGATCTCAGCACAGATTCTTACTCAAGGACATGAGCTGACTTCAGAGGATCCTGCTACAGCACGAGGGGAAGAGTTCAAACGTACCTACAAATTCATGCCATGAGACATAGCTGTCCACTGCTTCCAACTATGATTAAGCCCAGTCACAGAACACTTTGTTGAGAGCAGTGTACTCAGCACAGTGACTTGACGGGAAGTAACTGTAGTGGGAAAGCGATTGAATCAATATTCAAGTTTCTGATCAACTTTATTCACTAAGTTGCTGGCACCCTTTGAAATCTAATTGTGTTAACAGGATTGAAACCAGAGGGCACACAAATTCTTTCACAAAGAACCAGGAGATCTTCTCATTATCCCTTCTTCAAAAATAAATAAACTAAAAATTGCTAAAGTGTGTGAGACTAAGACCAGCCAACCTGATGAATTTCAACACAGGTGAAACACAGATTGACGGGCAAAGTAAGAAATCAATGATGTAGCAGATTTACGTGAAATCTTAATATGATTCTTTCCGCGAGTAGCCAGCTAATTGATGAACTTCTTACACCGATTCTTTGGCGGGAGAAAAGACAGTCTTTTAAAATGATTTATATTGGGAAAACTTTCGCAAACTTGTTACATTGGATATTTATTTTTTGACACAATCTCGTGGCTGGCAGAGCAGACGACTAACAAACGAGAGACTCTCATGTGAAACGAGACTGTACAAATGTTAAGGGTAAAAAGAATATTTTCAGAGTTCAGAGACGGGATATAGCAGCGTGTGGCACTTCTGTTTGGAGTGGCACACTCGACTCGTTGAGAATCAATGGCTGCACCACCAAAGTATGAGTGTGGCATTTCTTTTGCATGTTTATAATGGGGTAATCTGGTGGCATCAGTTGGTTAGGACAGAGTGAAGTTACAATCTTTCTGATACTTAAATTAATTCACGTAGGATATTCATTGCACAGGTCCCGGCGAATAATGGCATGATATTTCTTTTTCTCCAGTCGGCACGATCGTAGAAAGACTGAGTGATTGTGTATGAATATCTGACTGCGTTAAACGTAACTAATTTGTTTGGATTATACTCATTACTGATTCCAATGGCTTCTCTCAAAAACGGTACCAATTTAATCACTCCTAGTTTTATTTCATTTAATTGTTCTAACAATATTGTTTTGCAGTGTTCGTAATTATTATCCACTTGTATCCCTTCACGTTGATGATGAACTCCGAGCATCATTACAATAAACCTAGGTGCACTTCAACTAAGATTTTAATTTCGTAGTTAGTGAATTCGTTTTTTTGGAGTGTACTGTGCACTATTTTGTGAATCCAAACTACCAGGACTCGTTACTAGTGCCACCCCTGTCGATTTCCCTAATCAGTTGCACACAGCTCTGGTATTGGAATAAGAGTTCAATCGGATCCGTCAGTAGTTCAGCAGATGCCGTTCCATACAGGAGATAGATGTAATCCTACCAGAATTCGAACCTGTGATCTTATGACAATCAGTTAAGGATTTAGCTAAGTAACATAGGTTCATAAACGCATTAAAAAAAGAATTTCGTATCATTGTATAATACTCATTTAGCAACACTTAATTTGTGTGTCTGGCAGTAGCAAGTAGTCCATGTTCAGCTCCAGGAAAGTATTTTGTACGAGACGTTCCTTCTGCAACAGCTATATCGATAGAAAAAATCCTTTACACTTCTTGCTTGACGATACCTTCGAATTCACTTAGATTCGACTTAATAGACTCACAGCAACACACGACACTCTTATCATCATTTCATACGTATTAAGTATTCAGGACACTGCACAACCAAAGTTCTTCGTCAAATATTACAATGAAACCTGTACGATTGATAGGACTTGTATTTATGATTGAACTTACATTTTCTGTGGACTTTCAGTATTTCCGTCAATCCTCTGTGAAGTGCAACGTATCAACTGCATTCACAAAGGGAAGCTATAATGTAACACTCACGGTCTTAGGCACAGTGTTGATACTCAGAGGTCAATTGAAGTATGCGGGAATCGCATGAGCCGATTCACAGAGATTTGTTTATAAGGGCAAGTACAAGTAAGACGAAATATTGACGCAGCTACAAGGGATTGAACTCATTTCCGCAGTCCCCTAACAAAGAGGTACAATGAAAGAGAGATGGTGAGAGAGGGGGGGGGGGTGTAAGAGAGAGTTGAAGTACGAAGGGTAGCATCACTCTTGGAAGGTGAAGACAGTTTGCTACCAAAAGTCTGCGTTATTGAAGTAATGACTATTTGAAACGAAATAGCAATGGCTACCATCAGAAATTTTTCAAGTCATCCTGCCCATTTCTTTGAAACATGGCAGTCGTACTAGTTCTACTTCATCACATGGTAGCCTCAAGTAATCAGTTGTTTTTATTTCCCAACAATACATAGGATTCCTACCTCAGTGCGTGTTCTGACTTTCTACAGGAGATCTTCTCATTGTAACTTTTTTAAAAATAAAAAAAAAACTAAAAGCTACTAGAGTACGTGAGACTAAGAGCGACCAACTTGATAGTTTTGTACACAGGTGATCCACAGATTGAAGGATTAAGTAAGAAATCAATTAAGTAAGAGAGCGACATGAAATGTTCCTATAATTTTGTCTGCGACTATCCAACTACTTGGTGAACTAGCTACACCGAATCTTTGGAGAGAGAATTGGCAGTCCCTTAAAATTTTTCTCATTGAATGAAGTTTCGCAAACTTTTTGCATTGTATATTTATATTGGTGACACAAACTCGAATCTGGGAGAGCAGACCAACAAACGCAAGTCTCTCAGGTGTAACGAGACAGTGCACACGTGCTGGGTTAACACAAGAGGTTCGTACTTCAGAGATGTGATGTAGGAGCGTGTGGCACTTGTGTTTGGAGTGGCACACTCGACATTTTCTGATGGGTAATAATGGCTGTCACCAACACAGCATGCTGCCTGCATTTATTTAGGATGTTAATGATGAGGAAATCTGGTGGCATTAGTTGTTTACGATAGACCGAAGTTAAATTTTTTGTGATACTTATCTCAGTTCTCGCAGGATCATTCATGTACAGGGCAGGGCGAATAAAGGCGTGATGTTTCTTTCTTACCAAGCAGCACGTTCGTAGAAAGACTGAGTGATTGTATATTCACATGTGCCTGCGGTCTCCGTAACTAATTTGTTTGGATAATAATCATTACTGAATCCAAATACTTTTATCAAAAACGGCTCCAACCTAATCACTCCTAATGTAATCTCATTTATTTGTTCTGAAAGAATGTTGCATTGCAGTGTTCTTAGTTATCGTCCGTATTTATCTGTTCATCTTGATGATGAACTCAGAGAATGATGAAAATATTCCTAGATGCACTTGGGCCAAGAATTTAATGCTGTAGTTAGTGAATTCATTTTCATTGCAGTGCACTGTTCACGATTTAGTCAAGGCAATCAACTAGGACTCGTTACTAGTGCAATTCCTTTAGATTCACCTAATCACTTTTACACAGTTCTGGCCTTAGTACCAGCGTTCATTCGGACCTGTCACTAGATCAACAGCTGCCGAACCAGATAGCAGACAGATGTAACTTCACATAACTGGAACATCTAATAGGATTCGAACCGGAGTTTTCTGACAGGAAGTTAAAAAAATTGTTCATGGCGTTGGTTCTAAAACGCACTAAAAACTAAATTTAGAATCATTCTATATTATTCAACCGAGAATACTTAATTTGTGTCTCTGGCACACGTAAGTAAAAGATTTCGAGCTCCAGGACAGAAGATTGGACAAGACAATCCTTCCAGTAATAGTTTTTTCGAAAGAAAAAATCCCTTAAACTTCTAGCATGTCGAAACCTTCGATTTCACTTACATTTGAAAGTATGCACTCTCAGCAACATACAACACTTTTCTGATCACTTTATACGTATTCAGGACACTGCACAACCATAGTTCTTCGTCAAATATTACCCTACAACCTGAACGATTGATAGGAATTGTATTTATGTTTGAACTTGCATTTTCCGTGGCGTTTCCGTATTACTGTCCAACCTCTGCAAAGTGCAACGTGTCAAGTGCTTTCACAAGGGTAAGCTATACTGTAACACTGATGCACTCAGACACAGTGTTGATACTCACAGGTCAATTGAAGTACGCGGGGAATCGCTGGAGCCGATTCACAGAGTCCTTTATAAGGGCTAGTACACGTAGGAAGAAATATTGGTCGCTGCCATAAATGTCTGAACTGATTTCAACAATACACTAACAAATAGATAGATAGATAGAGAGAGAGAGAGAGAGAGAGAGAGAGAGTGAGCGCTGAAGTAAGAGGGGATGCATCACTTTTGGAAGGTTAAGGCCGCTTCCGATCAAAAGTCTGCATCACTTAAGTATGACTATTTGAAACGAAACATCAATGGCTACCATAACAATTTCTTCAAGTCATCCTGCACATTTCATTGGAACATGGCAGTCATATTGTTTTTTTTTTTTTTCATCACATGGTAACCTCAAATCGTCAATGATTATCATTTCACAACAGGACATAACAGTCCTACCTCAGTGCGTGACGTGACTTTGTAAAGACAGTACACTTAGCAATATCCTTCTCTGTGTGGCTGTCCATTGTATATTACCGAGATAGTTTTTTTGAGGAGTCAGATTAAACCACAGCAGTTTCTGTGGGCTTCGATCTCAGCACAGATTCTTACTCAAGGACATGAGCTGACTTCAGAGGATCCTGCTACAGCACGAGGGGAAGAGTTCAAACGTACCTACAAATTCATGCCATGAGACATAGCTGTCCACTGCTTCCAACTATGATTAAGCCCAGTCACAGAACACTTTGTTGAGAGCAGTGTACTCAGCACAGTGACTTGACGGGAAGTAACTGTAGTGGGAAAGCGATTGAATCAATATTCAAGTTTCTGATCAACTTTATTCACTAAGTTGCTGGCACCCTTTGAAATCTAATTGTGTTAACAGGATTGAAACCAGAGGGCACACAAATTCTTTCACAAAGAACCAGGAGATCTTCTCATTATCCCTTCTTCAAAAATAAATAAACTAAAAATTGCTAAAGTGTGTGAGACTAAGACCAGCCAACCTGATAAATTTCAACACAGGTGAAACACAGATTGACGGGCAAAGTAAGAAATCAATGATGTAGCAGATTTACGTGAAATCTTAATATGATTCTTTCCGCGAGTAGCCAGCTAATTGATGAACTTCTTACACCGATTCTTTGGCGGGAGAAAAGACAGTCTTTTAAAATGATTTATATTGGGAAAACTTTCGCAAACTTGTTACATTGGATATTTATTTTTTGACACAATCTCGTGGCTGGCAGAGCAGACGACTAACAAACGAGAGACTCTCATGTGAAACGAGACTGTACAAATGTTAAGGGTAAAAAGAATATTTTCAGAGTTCAGAGACGGGATATAGCAGCGTGTGGCACTTCTGTTTGGAGTGGCACACTCGACTCGTTGAGAATCAATGGCTGCACCACCAAAGTATGAGTGTGGCATTTCTTTTGCATGTTTATAATGGGGTAATCTGGTGGCATCAGTTGGTTAGGACAGAGTGAAGTTACAATCTTTCTGATACTTAAATTAATTCACGTAGGATATTCATTGCACAGGTCCCGGCGAATAATGGCATGATATTTCTTTTTCTCCAGTCGGCACGATCGTAGAAAGACTGAGTGATTGTGTATGAATATCTGACTGCGTTAAACGTAACTAATTTGTTTGGATTATACTCATTACTGATTCCAATGGCTTCTCTCAAAAACGGTACCAATTTAATCACTCCTAGTTTTATTTCATTTAATTGTTCTAACAATATTGTTTTGCAGTGTTCGTAATTATTATCCACTTGTATCCCTTCACGTTGATGATGAACTCCGAGCATCATTACTATAAACCTAGGTGCACTTCAACTAAGATTTTAATTTCGTAGTTAGTGAATTCGTTTTTTTGGAGTGTACTGTTCACTATTTTGTCAAGCCAAACTACCAGGACTCGTTACTAGTGCCACCCCTGTCGATTTCCCTAATCAGTTGCACACAGCTCTGGTATTGGAATAAGAGTTCAATCGGATCCGTCAGTAGTTCAGCAGATGCCGTTCCATACAGGAGATAGATGTAATCCTACCAGAATTCGAACCTGTGATCTTATGACAATCAGTTAAGGATTTAGCTAAGTAACATAGGTTCATAAACGCATTAAAAAAAGAATTTCGTATCATTGTATAATACTCATTTAGCAACACTTAATTTGTGTGTCTGGCAGTAGCAAGTAGTCCATGTTCAGCTCCAGGAAAGTATTTTGTACGAGACGTTCCTTCTGCAACAGCTATATCGATAGAAAAAATCCTTTACACTTCTTGCTTGACGATACCTTCGAATTCACTTAGATTCGACTTAATAGACTCACAGCAACACACGACACTCTTATCATCATTTCATACGTATTAAGTATTCAGGACATTGCACAACCAAAGTTCTTCGTCAAATATTACAATGCAACCTGTACGATTGATAGGACTTGTATTTATGATTGAACTTACATTTTCTGTGGACTTTCAGTATTTCCGTCAATCCTCTGTGAAGTGCAACGTATCAACTGCATTCACAAAGGGAAGCTATAATGTAACACTCACGGTCTTAGGCACAGTGTTGATACTCAGAGGTCAATTGAAGTATGCGGGAATCGCATGAGCCGATTCACAGAGATTTGTTTATAAGGGCAAGTACAAGTAAGACGAAATATTGAAGCAGCTACAAGGGATTGAACTCATTTCCGCAGTCCCCTAACAAAGAGGTACAATGAAAGAGAGATGGTGAGAGAGGGGGGGGGGGTGTAAGAGAGAGTTGAAGTACGAAGGGTAGCATCACTCTTGGAAGGTGAAGACAGTTTGCTACCAAAAGTCTGCGTCATTGAAGTAATGACTAATTGAAACGAAATAGCAATGGCTACCATCAGAAATTTTTCAAGTCATCCTGCCCATTTCTTTGAAACATGGCAGTCGTACTAGTTCTACTTCATCACATGGTAGCCTCAAGTAATCAGTTGTTTTTATTTCCCAACAATACATAGGATTCCTACCTCAGTGCGTGTTGTGACTTTCTACAGGAGATCTTCTCATTGTAACTTTTTTAAAAATAAAAAAACTAAAAGCTACTAGAGTACGTGAGACTAAGAGCGACCAACTTGATAGTTTTGTACACAGGTGATCCACAGATTGAAGGATTAAGTAAGAAATCAATTAAGTAAGAGAGCGACATGAAATGTTCCTATAATTTTGTCTGCGACTATCCAACTACTTGGTGAACTAGCTACACCGAATCTTTGGAGAGAGAATTGGCAGTCCCTTAAAATTTTTCTCATTGAATGAAGTTTCGCAAACTTTTTGCATTGCATAATTATATTGGTGACACAAACTCGAATCTGGGAGAGCAGACCAACAAACGCAAGTCTCTCAGGTGTAACGAGACAGTGCACACGTGCTGGGTTAACACAAGAGGTTCGTACTTCAGAGATGTGATGTAGGAGCGTGTGGCACTTGTGTTTGGAGTGGCACACTCGACATTTTCTGATGGGTAATAATGGCTGTCACCAACACAGCATGCTGCCTGCATTTATTTAGGATGTTAATGATGAGGAAATCTGGTGGCATTAGTTGTTTACGATAGACCGAAGTTAAATTTTTTGTGATACTTATCTCAGTTCTCGCAGGATCATTCATGTACAGGGCAGGGCGAATAAAGGCGTGATGTTTCTTTCTTACCAAGCAGCACGTTCGTAGAAAGACTGAGTGATTGTATATTCACATGTGCCTGCGGTCTCCGTAACTAATTTGTTTGGATAATAATCATTACTGAATCCAAATACTTTTATCAAAAACGGCTCCAACCTAATCACTCCTAATGTAATCTCATTTATTTGTTCTGAAAGAATGTTCCATTGCAGTGTTCTTAGTTATCGTCCGTATTTATCTGTTCATCTTGATGATGAACTCAGAGAATGATGAAAATATTCCTAGATGCACTTGGGCCAAGAATTTAATGCTGTAGTTAGTGAATTCATTTTCATTGCAGTGCACTGTTCACGATTTATTCAAGGCAATCAACTAGGACTCGTTACTAGTGCAATTCCTTTAGATTCACCTAATCACTTTTACACAGTTCTGGCCTTAGTACCAGCGTTCATTCGGACCTGTCACTAGATCAACAGCTGCCGAACCAGATAGCAGACAGATGTAACTTCACATAACTGGAACATCTAATAGGATTCGAACCGGAGTTTTCTGACAGGAAGTTAAAAAAATTGTTCATGGCGTTGGTTCTAAAACGCACTAAAAACTAAATTTAGAATCATTCTATATTATTCAACCGAGAATACTTAATTTGTGTCTCTGGCACACGTAAGTAAAAGATTTCGAGCTCCAGGACAGAAGATTGGACAAGACAATCCTTCCAGTAATAGTTTTTTCGAAAGAAAAAATCCCTTAAACTTCTAGCATGTCGAAACCTTCGATTTCACTTACATTTGAAAGTATGCACTCTCAGCAACATACAACACTTTTCTGATCACTTTATACGTATTCAGGACACTGCACAACCATAGTTCTTCGTCAAATATTACCCTACAACCTGAACGATTGATAGGAATTGTATTTATGTTTGAACTTGCATTTTCCGTGGCGTTTCCGTATTACTGTCCAACCTCTGCAAAGTGCAACGTGTCAAGTGCTTTCACAAGGGTAAGCTATACTGTAACACTGATGCACTAAGACACAGTGTTGATACTCATAGGTCAATTGAAGTACGCGGGGAATCGCTGGAGCCGATTCACAGAGTCCTTTATAAGGGCTAGTACACGTAGGAAGAAATATTGGTCGCTGCCATAAATGTCTGAACTGATTTCAACAATACACTAACAAATAGATAGATAGATAGAGAGAGAGAGAGAGAGAGAGAGCGCTGAAGTAAGACGGGATGCATTACTTTTGGAAGGTTAAGGCCGCTTCCGATCAAAAGTCTGCATCACTTAAGTATGACTATTTGAAACGAAACATCAATGGCTACCATAACAATTTCTTCAAGTCATCCTGCACATTTCATTGGAACATGGCAGTCATATTGTTTTTTTTTTTTCATCACATGGTAACCTCAAATCGTCAATGATTATCATTTCACAACAGGACATAACAGTCCTACCTCAGTGCGTGACGTGACTTTGTAAAGACAGTAGACTTAGCAATATCCTTCTCTGTGTGGCTGTCCATTGTATATTACCGAGATAGTTTTTTTGAGGAGTCAGATTAAACCACAGCAGTTTCTGTGGGCTTCGATCTCAGCACAGATTCTTACTCAAGGACATGAGCTGACTTCAGAGGATCCTGCTACAGCACGAGGGGAAGAGTTCAAACGTACCTACAAATTCATGCCATGAGACATAGCTGTCCACTGCTTCCAACTATGATTAAGCCCAGTCACAGAACACTTTGTTGAGAGCAGTGTACTCAGCACAGTGACTTGACGGGAAGTAACTGTAGTGGGAAAGCGATTGAATCAATATTCAAGTTTCTGATCAACTTTATTCACTAAGTTGCTGGCACCCTTTGAAATCTAATTGTGTTAACAGGATTGAAACCAGAGGGCACACAAATTCTTTCACAAAGAACCAGGAGATCTTCTCATTATCCCTTCTTCAAAAATAAATAAACTAAAAATTGCTAAAGTGTGTGAGACTAAGACCAGCCAACCTGATGAATTTCAACACAGGTGAAACACAGATTGACGGGCAAAGTAAGAAATCAATGATGTAGCAGATTTACGTGAAATCTTAATATGATTCTTTCCGCGAGTAGCCAGCTAATTGATGAACTTCTTACACCGATTCTTTGGCGGGAGAAAAGACAGTCTTTTAAAATGATTTATATTGGGAAAACTTTCGCAAACTTGTTACATTGGATATTTATTTTTTGACACAATCTCGTGGCTGGCAGAGCAGACGACTAACAAACGAGAGACTCTCATGTGAAACGAGACTGTACAAATGTTAAGGGTAAAAAGAATATTTTCAGAGTTCAGAGACGGGATATAGCAGCGTGTGGCACTTCTGTTTGGAGTGGCACACTCGACTCGTTGAGAATCAATGGCTGCACCACCAAAGTATGAGTGTGGCATTTCTTTTGCATGTTTATAATGGGGTAATCTGGTGGCATCAGTTGGTTAGGACAGAGTGAAGTTACAATCTTTCTGATACTTAAATTAATTCACGTAGGATATTCATTGCACAGGTCCCGGCGAATAATGGCATGATATTTCTTTTTCTCCAGTCGGCACGATCGTAGAAAGACTGAGTGATTGTGTATGAATATCTGACTGCGTTAAACGTAACTAATTTGTTTGGATTATACTCATTACTGATTCCAATGGCTTCTCTCAAAAACGGTACCAATTTAATCACTCCTAGTTTTATTTCATTTAATTGTTCTAACAATATTGTTTTGCAGTGTTCGTAATTATTATCCACTTGTATCCCTTCACGTTGATGATGAACTCCGAGCATCATTACAATAAACCTAGGTGCACTTCAACTAAGATTTTAATTTCGTAGTTAGTGAATTCGTTTTTTGGAGTGTACTGTTCATTATTTTGTGAAGCCAAACTACCAGGACTCGTTACTAGTGCCACCCCTGTCGATTTCCCTAATCAGTTGCACACAGCTCTGGTATTGGAATAAGAGTTCAATCGGATCCGTCAGTAGTTCAGCAGATGCCGTTCCATACAGGAGATAGATGTAATCCTACCAGAATTCGAACCTGTGATCTTATGACAATCAGTTAAGGATTTAAAAGTAACATAGGTTCATAAACGCATTAAAAAAAGAATTTCGTATCATTGTATAATACTCATTTAGCAACACTTAATTTGTGTGTCTGGCAGTAGCAAGTAGTCCATGTTCAGCTCCAGGAAAGTATTTTGTACGAGACGTTCCTTCTGCAACAGCTATATCGATAGAAAAAATCCTTTACACTTCTTGCTTGACGATACCTTCGAATTCACTTAGATTCGACTTAATAGACTCACAGCAACACACGACACTCTTATCATCATTTCATACGTATTAAGTATTCAGGACACTGCACAACCAAAGTTCTTCGTCAAATATTACAATGAAACCTGTACGATTGATAGGACTTGTATTTATGATTGAACTTACATTTTCTGTGGACTTTCAGTATTTCCGTCAATCCTCTGTGAAGTGCAACGTATCAACTGCATTCACAAAGGGAAGCTATAATGTAACACTCACGGTCTTAGGCACAGTGTTGATACTCAGAGGTCAATTGAAGTATGCGGGAATCGCATGAGCCGATTCACAGAGATTTGTTTATAAGGGCAAGTACAAGTAAGACGAAATATTGACGCAGCTACAAGGGATTGAACTCATTTCCGCAGTCCCCTAACAAAGAGGTACAATGAAAGAGAGATGGTGAGAGAGGGGGGGGGGGGGTGTAAGAGAGAGTTGAAGTACGAAGGGTAGCATCACTCTTGGAAGGTGAAGACAGTTTGCTACCAAAAGTCTGTGTCATTGAAGTAATGACTATTTGAAACGAAATAGCAATGGCTACCATCAGAAATTTTTCAAGTCATCCTGCCCATTTCTTTGAAACATGGCAGTCGTACTAGTTCTACTTCATCACATGGTAGCCTCAAGTAATCAGTTGTTTTTATTTCCCAACAATACATAGGATTCCTACCTCAGTGCGTGTTGTGACTTTCTACAGGAGATCTTCTCATTGTAACTTTTTTAAAAATAAAAAAACTAAAAGCTACTAGAGTACGTGAGACTAAGAGCGACCAACTTGATAGTTTTGTACACAGGTGATCCACAGATTGAAGGATTAAGTAAGAAATCAATTAAGTAAGAGAGCGACATGAAATGTTCCTATAATTTTGTCTGCGACTATCCAACTACTTGGTGAACTAGCTACACCGAATCTTTGGAGAGAGAATTGGCAGTCCCTTAAAATTTTTCTCATTGAATGAAGTTTCGCAAACTTTTTGCATTGCATAATTATATTGGTGACACAAACTCGAATCTGGGAGAGCAGACCAACAAACGCAAGTCTCTCAGGTGTAACGAGACAGTGCACACGTGCTGGGTTAACACAAGAGGTTCGTACTTCAGAGATGTGATGTAGGAGCGTGTGGCACTTGTGTTTGGAGTGGCACACTCGACATTTTCTGATGGGTAATAATGGCTGTCACCAACACAGCATGCTGCCTGCATTTATTTAGGATGTTAATGATGAGGAAATCTGGTGGCATTAGTTGTTTACGATAGACCGAAGTTAAATTTTTTGTGATACTTATCTCAGTTCTCGCAGGATCATTCATGTACAGGGCAGGGCGAATAAAGGCGTGATGTTTCTTTCTTACCAAGCAGCACGTTCGTAGAAAGACTGAGTGATTGTATATTCACATGTGCCTGCGGTCTCCGTAACTAATTTGTTTGGATAATAATCATTACTGAATCCAAATACTTTTATCAAAAACGGCTCCAACCTAATCACTCCTAATGTAATCTCATTTATTTGTTCTGAAAGAATGTTGCATTGCAGTGTTCTTAGTTATCGTCCGTATTTATCTGTTCATCTTGATGATGAACTCAGAGAATGATGAAAATATTCCTAGATGCACTTGGGCCAAGAATTTAATGCTGTAGTTAGTGAATTCATTTTCATTGCAGTGCACTGTTCACGATTTAGTCAAGGCAATCAACTAGGACTCGTTACTAGTGCAATTCCTTTAGATTCACCTAATCACTTTTACACAGTTCTGGCCTTAGTACCAGCGTTCATTCGGACCTGTCACTAGATCAACAGCTGCCGAACCAGATAGCAGACAGATGTAACTTCACATAACTGGAACATCTAATAGGATTCGAACCGGAGTTTTCTGACAGGAAGTTAAAAAAATTGTTCATGGCGTTGGTTCTAAAGCGCACTAAAAACTAAATTTAGAATCATTCTATATTATTCAACCGAGAATACTTAATTTGTGTCTCTGGCACACGTAAGTAAAAGATTTCGAGCTCCAGGACAGAAGATTGGACAAGACAATCCTTCCAGTAATAGTTTTTTCGAAAGAAAAAATCCCTTAAACTTCTAGCATGTCGAAACCTTCGATTTCACTTACATTTGAAAGTATGCACTCTCAGCAACATACAACACTTTTCTGATCACTTTATACGTATTCAGGACACTGCACAACCATAGTTCTTCGTCAAATATTACCCTACAACCTGAACGATTGATAGGAATTGTATTTATGTTTGAACTTGCATTTTCCGTGGCGTTTCCGTATTACTGTCCAACCTCTGCAAAGTGCAACGTGTCAAGTGCTTTCACAAGGGTAAGCTATACTGTAACACTGATGCACTCAGACACAGTGTTGATACTCATAGGTCAATTGAAGTACGCGGGGAATCGCTGGAGCCGATTCACAGAGTCCTTTATAAGGGCTAGTACACGTAGGAAGAAATATTGGTCGCTGCCATAAATGTCTGAACTGATTTCAACAATACACTAACAAATAGATAGATAGATAGAGAGAGAGAGAGAGAGAGAGAGAGCGCTGAAGTAAGACGGGATGCATTACTTTTGGAAGGTTAAGGCCGCTTCCGATCAAAAGTCTGCATCACTTAAGTATGACTATTTGAAACGAAACATCAATGGCTACCATAACAATTTCTTCAAGTCATCCTGCACATTTCATTGGAACATGGCAGTCATATTGTTTTTTTTTTTTTTCATCACATGGTAACCTCAAATCGTCAATGATTATCATTTCACAACAGGACATAACAGTCCTACCTCAGTGCGTGACGTGACTTTGTAAAGACAGTAGACTTAGCAATATCCTTCTCTGTGTGGCTGTCCATTGTATATTACCGAGATAGTTTTTTTGAGGAGTCAGATTAAACCACAGCAGTTTCTGTGGGCTTCGATCTCAGCACAGATTCTTACTCAAGGACATGAGCTGACTTCAGAGGATCCTGCTACAGCACGAGGGGAAGAGTTCAAACGTACCTACAAATTCATGCCATGAGACATAGCTGTCCACTGCTTCCAACTATGATTAAGCCCAGTCACAGAACACTTTGTTGAGAGCAGTGTACTCAGCACAGTGACTTGACGGGAAGTAACTGTAGTGGGAAAGCGATTGAATCAATATTCAAGTTTCTGATCAACTTTATTCACTAAGTTGCTGGCACCCTTTGAAATCTAATTGTGTTAACAGGATTGAAACCAGAGGGCACACAAATTCTTTCACAAAGAACCAGGAGATCTTCTCATTATCCCTTCTTCAAAAATAAATAAACTAAAAATTGCTAAAGTGTGTGAGACTAAGACCAGCCAACCTGATGAATTTCAACACAGGTGAAACACAGATTGACGGGCAAAGTAAGAAATCAATGATGTAGCAGATTTACGTGAAATCTTAATATGATTCTTTCCGCGAGTAGCCAGCTAATTGATGAACTTCTTACACCGATTCTTTGGCGGGAGAAAAGACAGTCTTTTAAAATGATTTATATTGGGAAAACTTTCGCAAACTTGTTACATTGGATATTTATTTTTTGACACAATCTCGTGGCTGGCAGAGCAGACGACTAACAAACGAGAGACTCTCATGTGAAACGAGACTGTACAAATGTTAAGGGTAAAAAGAATATTTTCAGAGTTCAGAGACGGGATATAGCAGCGTGTGGCACTTCTGTTTGGAGTGGCACACTCGACTCGTTGAGAATCAATGGCTGCACCACCAAAGTATGAGTGTGGCATTTCTTTTGCATGTTTATAATGGGGTAATCTGGTGGCATCAGTTGGTTAGGACAGAGTGAAGTTACAATCTTTCTGATACTTAAATTAATTCACGTAGGATATTCATTGCACAGGTCCCGGCGAATAATGGCATGATATTTCTTTTTCTCCAGTCGGCACGATCGTAGAAAGACTGAGTGATTGTGTATGAATATCTGACTGCGTTAAACGTAACTAATTTGTTTGGATTATACTCATTACTGATTCCAATGGCTTCTCTCAAAAACGGTACCAATTTAATCACTCCTAGTTTTATTTCATTTAATTGTTCTAACAATATTGTTTTGCAGTGTTCGTAATTATTATCCACTTGTATCCCTTCACGTTGATGATGAACTCCGAGCATCATTACAATAAACCTAGGTGCACTTCAACTAAGATTTTAATTTCGTAGTTAGTGAATTCGTTTTTTTGGAGTGTACTGTGCACTATTTTGTGAATCCAAACTACCAGGACTCGTTACTAGTGCCACCCCTGTCGATTTCCCTAATCAGTTGCACACAGCTCTGGTATTGGAATAAGAGTTCAATCGGATCCGTCAGTAGTTCAG
This sequence comes from Schistocerca nitens, assembly GCF_023898315.1. Taxonomy (NCBI): domain Eukaryota; kingdom Metazoa; phylum Arthropoda; class Insecta; order Orthoptera; family Acrididae; genus Schistocerca; species Schistocerca nitens. The sequence continues at coordinate 448,531,627 of NC_064616.1, read as the reverse complement.
CAGATGCCGTTCCATACAGGAGATAGATGTAATCCTACCAGAATTCGAACCTGTGATCTTATGACAATCAGTTAAGGATTTAGCTAAGTAACATAGGTTCATAAACGCATTAAAAAAAGAATTTCGTATCATTGTATAATACTCATTTAGCAACACTTAATTTGTGTGTCTGGCAGTAGCAAGTAGTCCATGTTCAGCTCCAGGAAAGTATTTTGTACGAGACGTTCCTTCTGCAACAGCTATATCGATAGAAAAAATCCTTTACACTTCTTGCTTGACGATACCTTCGAATTCACTTAGATTCGACTTAATAGACTCACAGCAACACACGACACTCTTATCATCATTTCATACGTATTAAGTATTCAGGACACTGCACAACCAAAGTTCTTCGTCAAATATTACAATGAAACCTGTACGATTGATAGGACTTGTATTTATGATTGAACTTACATTTTCTGTGGACTTTCAGTATTTCCGTCAATCCTCTGTGAAGTGCAACGTATCAACTGCATTCACAAAGGGAAGCTATAATGTAACACTCACGGTCTTAGGCACAGTGTTGATACTCAGAGGTCAATTGAAGTATGCGGGAATCGCATGAGCCGATTCACAGAGATTTGTTTATAAGGGCAAGTACAAGTAAGACGAAATATTGACGCAGCTACAAGGGATTGAACTCATTTCCGCAGTCCCCTAACAAAGAGGTACAATGAAAGAGAGATGGTGAGAGAGGGGGGGGGGGTGTAAGAGAGAGTTGAAGTACGAAGGGTAGCATCACTCTTGGAAGGTGAAGACAGTTTGCTACCAAAAGTCTGCGTTATTGAAGTAATGACTATTTGAAACGAAATAGCAATGGCTACCATCAGAAATTTTTCAAGTCATCCTGCCCATTTCTTTGAAACATGGCAGTCGTACTAGTTCTACTTCATCACATGGTAGCCTCAAGTAATCAGTTGTTTTTATTTCCCAACAATACATAGGATTCCTACCTCAGTGCGTGTTCTGACTTTCTACAGGAGATCTTCTCATTGTAACTTTTTTAAAAATAAAAAAAAAACTAAAAGCTACTAGAGTACGTGAGACTAAGAGCGACCAACTTGATAGTTTTGTACACAGGTGATCCACAGATTGAAGGATTAAGTAAGAAATCAATTAAGTAAGAGAGCGACATGAAATGTTCCTATAATTTTGTCTGCGACTATCCAACTACTTGGTGAACTAGCTACACCGAATCTTTGGAGAGAGAATTGGCAGTCCCTTAAAATTTTTCTCATTGAATGAAGTTTCGCAAACTTTTTGCATTGTATATTTATATTGGTGACACAAACTCGAATCTGGGAGAGCAGACCAACAAACGCAAGTCTCTCAGGTGTAACGAGACAGTGCACACGTGCTGGGTTAACACAAGAGGTTCGTACTTCAGAGATGTGATGTAGGAGCGTGTGGCACTTGTGTTTGGAGTGGCACACTCGACATTTTCTGATGGGTAATAATGGCTGTCACCAACACAGCATGCTGCCTGCATTTATTTAGGATGTTAATGATGAGGAAATCTGGTGGCATTAGTTGTTTACGATAGACCGAAGTTAAATTTTTTGTGATACTTATCTCAGTTCTCGCAGGATCATTCATGTACAGGGCAGGGCGAATAAAGGCGTGATGTTTCTTTCTTACCAAGCAGCACGTTCGTAGAAAGACTGAGTGATTGTATATTCACATGTGCCTGCGGTCTCCGTAACTAATTTGTTTGGATAATAATCATTACTGAATCCAAATACTTTTATCAAAAACGGCTCCAACCTAATCACTCCTAATGCAATCTCATTTATTTGTTCTGAAAGAATGTTGCATTGCAGTGTTCTTAGTTATCGTCCGTATTTATCTGTTCATCTTGATGATGAACTCAGAGAATGATGAAAATATTCCTAGATGCACTTGGGCCAAGAATTTAATGCTGTAGTTAATGAATTCATTTTCATTGCAGTGCACTGTTCACGATTTAGTCAAGGCAATCAACTAGGACTCGTTACTAGTGCAATTCCTTTAGATTCACCTAATCACTTTTACACAGTTCTGGCCTTAGTACCAGCGTTCATTCGGACCTGTCACTAGATCAACAGCTGCCGAACCAGATAGCAGACAGATGTAACTTCACATAACTGGAACATCTAATAGGATTCGAACCGGAGTTTTCTGACAGGAAGTTAAAAAAATTGTTCATGGCGTTGGTTCTAAAACGCACTAAAAACTAAATTTAGAATCATTCTATATTATTCAACCGAGAATACTTAATTTGTGTCTCTGGCACACGTAAGTAAAAGATTTCGAGCTCCAGGACAGAAGATTGGACAAGACAATCCTTCCAGTAATAGTTTTTTCGAAAGAAAAAATCCCTTAAACTTCTAGCATGTCGAAACCTTCGATTTCACTTACATTTGAAAGTATGCACTCTCAGCAACATACAACACTTTTCTGATCACTTTATACGTATTCAGGACACTGCACAACCATAGTTCTTCGTCAAATATTACCCTACAACCTGAACGATTGATAGGAATTGTATTTATGTTTGAACTTGCATTTTCCGTGGCGTTTCCGTATTACTGTCCAACCTCTGCAAAGTGCAACGTGTCAAGTGCTTTCACAAGGGTAAGCTATACTGTAACACTGATGCACTCAGACACAGTGTTGATACTCACAGGTCAATTGAAGTACGCGGGGAATCGCTGGAGCCGATTCACAGAGTCCTTTATAAGGGCTAGTACACGTAGGAAGAAATATTGGTCGCTGCCATAAATGTCTGAACTGATTTCAACAATACACTAACAAATAGATAGATAGATAGAGAGAGAGAGAGAGAGAGAGAGAGAGCGCTGAAGTAAGACGGGATGCATTACTTTTGGAAGGTTAAGGCCGCTTCCGATCAAAAGTCTGCATCACTTAAGTATGACTATTTGAAACGAAACATCAATGGCTACCATAACAATTTCTTCAAGTCATCCTGCACATTTCATTGGAACATGGCAGTCATATTGTTTTTTTTTTTTTTCATCACATGGTAACCTCAAATCGTCAATGATTATCATTTCACAACAGGACATAACAGTCCTACCTCAGTGCGTGATGTGACTTTGTAAAGACAGTAGACTTAGCAATATCCTTCTCTGTGTGGCTGTCCATTGTATATTACCGAGATAGTTTTTTTGAGGAGTCAGATTAAACCACAGCAGTTTCTGTGGGCTTCGATCTCAGCACAGATTCTTACTCAAGGACATGAGCTGACTTCAGAGGATCCTGCTACAGCACGAGGGGAAGAGTTCAAACGTACCTACAAATTCATGCCATGAGACATAGCTGTCCACTGCTTCCAACTATGATTAAGCCCAGTCACAGAACACTTTGTTGAGAGCAGTGTACTCAGCACAGTGACTTGACGGGAAGTAACTGTAGTGGGAAAGCGATTGAATCAATATTCAAGTTTCTGATCAACTTTATTCACTAAGTTGCTGGCACCCTTTGAAATCTAATTGTGTTAACAGGATTGAAACCAGAGGGCACACAAATTCTTTCACAAAGAACCAGGAGATCTTCTCATTATCCCTTCTTCAAAAATAAATAAACTAAAAATTGCTAAAGTGTGTGAGACTAAGACCAGCCAACCTGATAAATTTCAACACAGGTGAAACACAGATTGACGGGCAAAGTAAGAAATCAATGATGTAGCAGATTTACGTGAAATCTTAATATGATTCTTTCCGCGAGTAGCCAGCTAATTGATGAACTTCTTACACCGATTCTTTGGCGGGAGAAAAGACAGTCTTTTAAAATGATTTATATTGGGAAAACTTTCGCAAACTTGTTACATTGGATATTTATTTTTTGACACAATCTCGTGGCTGGCAGAGCAGACGACTAACAAACGAGAGACTCTCATGTGAAACGAGACTGTACAAATGTTAAGGGTAAAAAGAATATTTTCAGAGTTCAGAGACGGGATATAGCAGCGTGTGGCACTTCTGTTTGGAGTGGCACACTCGACTCGTTGAGAATCAATGGCTGCACCACCAAAGTATGAGTGTGGCATTTCTTTTGCATGTTTATAATGGGGTAATCTGGTGGCATCAGTTGGTTAGGACAGAGTGAAGTTACAATCTTTCTGATACTTAAATTAATTCACGTAGGATATTCATTGCACAGGTCCCGGCGAATAATGGCATGATATTTCTTTTTCTCCAGTCGGCACGATCGTAGAAAGACTGAGTGATTGTGTATGAATATCTGACTGCGTTAAACGTAACTAATTTGTTTGGATTATACTCATTACTGATTCCAATGGCTTCTCTCAAAAACGGTACCAATTTAATCACTCCTAGTTTTATTTCATTTAATTGTTCTAACAATATTGTTTTGCAGTGTTCGTAATTATTATCCACTTGTATCCCTTCACGTTGATGATGAACTCCGAGCATCATTACAATAAACCTAGGTGCACTTCAACTAAGATTTTAATTTCGTAGTTAGTGAATTCGTTTTTTTGGAGTGTACTGTGCACTATTTTGTGAATCCAAACTACCAGGACTCGTTACTAGTGCCACCCCTGTCGATTTCCCTAATCAGTTGCACACAGCTCTGGTATTGGAATAAGAGTTCAATCGGATCCGTCAGTAGTTCAGCAGATGCCGTTCCATACAGGAGCTAGATGTAATCCTACCAGAATTCGAACCTGTGATCTTATGACAATCAGTTAAGGATTTAGCTAAGTAACATAGGTTCATAAACGCATTAAAAAAAGAATTTCGTATCATTGTATAATACTCATTTAGCAACACTTAATTTGTGTGTCTGGCAGTAGCAAGTAGTCCATGTTCAGCTCCAGGAAAGTATTTTGTACGAGACGTTCCTTCTGCAACAGCTATATCGATAGAAAAAATCCTTTACACTTCTTGCTTGACGATACCTTCGAATTCACTTAGATTCGACTTAATAGACTCACAGCAACACACGACACTCTTATCATCATTTCATACGTATTAAGTATTCAGGACACTGCACAACCAAAGTTCTTCGTCAAATATTACAATGCAACCTGTACGATTGATAGGACTTGTATTTATGATTGAACTTACATTTTCTGTGGACTTTCAGTATTTCCGTCAATCCTCTGTGAAGTGCAACGTATCAACTGCATTCACAAAGAGAAGCTATAATGTAACACTCACGGTCTTAGGCACAGTGTTGATACTCACAGGTCAATTGAAGTATGCGGGAATCGCATGAGCCGATTCACAGAGATTTGTTTATAAGGGCAAGTACAAGTAAGACGAAATATTGACGCAGCTACAAGGGATTGAACTCATTTCCGCAGTCCCCTAACAAAGAGGTACAATGAAAGAGAGATGGTGAGAGAGGGGGGGGGGGTGTAAGAGAGAGTTGAAGTACGAAGGGTAGCATCACTCTTGGAAGGTGAAGACAGTTTGCTACCAAAAGTCTGCGTCATTGAAGTAATGACTGTTTGAAACGAAATAGCAATGGCTACCATCAGAAATTTTTCAAGTCATCCTGCCCATTTCTTTGAAACATGGCAGTCGTACTAGTTCTACTTCATCACATGGTAGCCTCAAGTAATCAGTTGTTTTTATTTCCCAACAATACATAGGATTCCTACCTCAGTGCGTGTTCTGACTTTCTACAGGAGATCTTCTCATTGTAACTTTTTTAAAAATAAAAAAAACTAAAAGCTACTAGAGTACGTGAGACTAAGAGCGACCAACTTGATAGTTTTGTACACAGGTGATCCACATATTGAAAGATTAAGTAAGAAATCAATTAAGTAAGAGAGCGACATGAAATGTTCCTATAATTTTGTCTGCGACTATCCAACTACTTGGTGAACTAGCTACACCGAATCTTTGGAGAGAGAATTGGCAGTCCCTTAAAATTTTTCTCATTGAATGAAGTTTCGCAAACTTTTTGCATTGCATATTTATATTGGTGACACAAACTCGAATCTGGGAGAGCAGACCAACAAACGCAAGTCTCTCAGGTGTAACGAGACAGTGCACACGTGCTGGGTTAACACAAGAGGTTCGTACTTCAGAGATGTGATGTAGGAGCGTGTGGCACTTGTGTTTGGAGTGGCACACTCGACATTTTCTGATGGGTAATAATGGCTGTCACCAACACAGCATGCTGCCTGCATTTATTTAGGATGTTAATGATGAGGAAATCTGGTGGCATTAGTTGTTTACGATAGACCGAAGTTAAATTTTTTGTGATACTTATCTCAGTTGTCGATGGATCATTCATGTACACGGCAGGCTGAATAAAGGCCTGATGTTTCTTTTTCTCCAACCAGCCTGTTCGAAGAAAAAATGAGTGATTGTATATTCACATGTGCCTGCGGTCTCCGTAACTAATTTGTTTGGATAATAATCATTACTGAATCCAAATACTTTTATCAAAAACGGCTCCAACCTAATCACTCCTAATTTAATCTCATTTATTTGTTCTGAAAGAATGTTGCATTGCAGTGTTCTTAGTTATCGTCCGTATTTATCTGTTCATCTTGATGATGAACTCAGAGAATGATGAAAATATTCCTAGATGCACTTGGGCCAAGAATTTAATGCTGTAGTTAGTGAATTCATTTTCATTGCAGTGCACTGTTCACGATTTAGTCAAGGCAATCAACTAGGACTCGTTACTAGTGCAATTCCTTTAGATTCACCTAATCACTTTTACACAGTTCTGGCCTTAGTACCAGCGTTCATTCGGACCTGTCACTAGATCAACAGCTGCCGAACCAGATAGCAGACAGATGTAACTTCACATAACTGGAACATCTAATAGGATTCGAACCGGAGTTTTCTGACAGGAAGTTAAAAAAATTGTTCATGGCGTTGGTTCTAAAACGCACTAAAAACTAAATTTAGAATCATTCTATATTATTCAACCGAGAATACTTAATTTGTGTCTCTGGCACACGTAAGTAAAAGATTTCGAGCTCCAGGACAGAAGATTGGACAAGACAATCCTTCCAGTAATAGTTTTTTCGAAAGAAAAAATCCCTTAAACTTCTAGCATGTCGAAACCTTCGATTTCACTTACATTTGAAAGTATGCACTCTCAGCAACATACAACACTTTTCTGATCACTTTATACGTATTCAGGACACTGCACAACCATAGTTCTTCGTCAAATATTACCCTACAACCTGAACGATTGATAGGAATTGTATTTATGTTTGAACTTGCATTTTCCGTGGCGTTTCCGTATTACTGTCCAACCTCTGCAAAGTGCAACGTGTCAAGTGCTTTCACAAGGGTAAGCTATACTGTAACACTGATGCACTCAGACACAGTGTTGATACTCACAGGTCAATTGAAGTACGCGGGGAATCGCTGGAGCCGATTCACAGAGTCCTTTATAAGGGCTAGTACACGTAGGAAGAAATATTGGTCGCTGCCATAAATGTCTGAACTGATTTCAACAATACACTAACAAATAGATAGATAGATAGATAGATAGAGAGAGAGAGAGAGAGAGAGAGAGAGAGAGAGAGAGAGAGAGCGCTGAAGTAAGAGGGGATGCATCACTTTTGGAAGGTTAAGGCCGCTTCCGATCAAAAGTCTGCATCACTTAAGTATGACTATTTGAAACGAAACATCAATGGCTACCATAACAATTTCTTCAAGTCATCCTGCACATTTCATTGGAACATGGCAGTCATATTGTTTTTTTTTTTTTTCATCACATGGTAACCTCAAATCGTCAATGATTATCATTTCACAACAGGACATAACAGTCCTACCTCAGTGCGTGACGTGACTTTGTAAAGACAGTAGACTTAGCAATATCCTTCTCTGTGTGGCTGTCCATTGTATATTACCGAGATAGTTTTTTTGAGGAGTCAGATTAAACCACAGCAGTTTCTGTGGGCTTCGATCTCAGCACAGATTCTTACTCAAGGACATGAGCTGACTTCAGAGGATCCTGCTACAGCACGAGGGGAAGAGTTCAAACGTACCTACAAATTCATGCCATGAGACATAGCTGTCCACTGCTTCCAACTATGATGAAGCCCAATCACAGAACACTTTGTTGAGAGCAGTGTACTCAGCACAGTGACTTGACGGGAAGTAACTGTAGTGGGAAAGCGATTGAATCAATATTCAAGGTTCTGATCAACTTTATTCACTAAGTTGCTGGCACCCTTTGAAATCTAATTGTGTTAACAGGATTGAAACCAGGGGGCATACAAATTCTTTCACAAAGAACCAGGAGATCTTCTCATTATCCCTTCTTCAAAAATAAATAAACAAAAAATTGCTAAAGTGTGTGAGACTAAGACCAGCCAACCTGATAAATTTCAATACAGGTGAAACACAGATTGACGGGCAAAGTAAGAAATCAATGATGTAGCAGATTTACGTGAAATCTTAATATGATTCTTTCCGCGAGTAGCCAGCTAATTGATGAACTTCTTACACCGATTCTTTGGCGGGAGAAAAGACAGTCTTTTAAAACGATTTATATTGGGAAAACTTTCGCAAACTTGTTACATTGGATATTTATTTTTTGACAGAATCTCGTGGCTGGCAGAGCAGACGACTAACAAACGAGAGACTCTCATGTGAAACGAGACTGTACAAATGTTAAGGGTAAAAAGAATATTTTCAGAGTTCAGAGACGGGATATACCAGCGTGTGGCACTTCTGTTTGGAGTGGCACACTCGACTCGTTGAGAATCAATGGCTGCACCACCAAAGTATGAGTGTGGCATTTCTTTTGCATGTTTATAATGGGGTAATCTGGTGGCATCAGTTGGTTAGGACAGAGTGAAGTTACAATCTTTCTGATACTTAAATTAATTCACGTAGGATATTCATTGCACAGGTCCCGGCGAATAATGGCATGATATTTCTTTTTCTCCAGTCGGCACGATCGTAGAAAGACTGAGTGATTGTGTATGAATATCTGACTGCGTTAAACGTAACTAATTTGTTTGGATTATACTCATTACTGATTCCAATGGCTTCTCTCAAAAACGGTACCAATTTAATCACTCCTAGTTTTATTTCATTTAATTGTTCTAACAATATTGTTTTGCAGTGTTCGTAATTATTATCCACTTGTATCCCTTCACGTTGATGATGAACTCCGAGCATCATTACAATAAACCTAGGTGCACTTCAACTAAGATTTTAATTTCGTAGTTAGTGAATTCGTTTTTTGGAGTGTACTGTTCATTATTTTGTGAAGCCAAACTACCAGGACTCGTTACTAGTGCCACCCCTGTCGATTTCCCTAATCAGTTGCACACAGCTCTGGTATTGGAATAAGAGTTCAATCGGATCCGTCAGTAGTTCAGCAGATGCCGTTCCATACAGGAGATAGATGTAATCCTACCAGAATTCGAACCTGTGATCTTATGACAATCAGTTAAGGATTTAAAAGTAACATAGGTTCATAAACGCATTAAAAAAAGAATTTCGTATCATTGTATAATACTCATTTAGCAACACTTAATTTGTGTGTCTGGCAGTAGCAAGTAGTCCATGTTCAGCTCCAGGAAAGTATTTTGTACGAGACGTTCCTTCTGCAACAGCTATATCGATAGAAAAAATCCTTTACACTTCTTGCTTGACGATACCTTCGAATTCACTTAGATTCGACTTAATAGACTCACAGCAACACACGACACTCTTATCATCATTTCATACGTATTAAGTATTCAGGACACTGCACAACCAAAGTTCTTCGTCAAATATTACAATGCAACCTGTACGATTGATAGGACTTGTATTTATGATTGAACTTACATTTTCTGTGGACTTTCAGTATTTCCGTCAATCCTCTGTGAAGTGCAACGTATCAACTGCATTCACAAAGGGAAGCTATAATGTAACACTCACGGTCTTAGGCACAGTGTTGATACTCAGAGGTCAATTGAAGTATGCGGGAATCGCATGAGCCGATTCACAGAGATTTGTTTATAAGGGCAAGTACAAGTAAGACGAAATATTGACGCAGCTACAAGGGATTGAACTCATTTCCGCAGTCCCCTAACAAAGAGGTACAATGAAAGAGAGATGGTGAGAGAGGGGGGGGGGGTGTAAGAGAGAGTTGAAGTACGAAGGGTAGCATCACTCTTGGAAGGTGAAGACAGTTTGCTACCAAAAGTCTGCGTCATTGAAGTAATGACTATTTGAAACGAAATAGCAATGGCTACCATCAGAAATTTTTCAAGTCATCCTGCCCATTTCTTTGAAACATGGCAGTCGTACTAGTTCTACTTCATCACATGGTAGCCTCAAGTAATCAGTTGTTTTTATTTCCCAACAATACATAGGATTCCTACCTCAGTGCGTGTTGTGACTTTCTACAGGGGATCTTCTCATTGTAACTTTTTTAAAAATAAAAAAAACTAAAAGCTACTAGAGTACGTGAGACTAAGAGCGACCAACTTGATAGTTTTGTACACAGGTGATCCACATATTGAAAGATTAAGTAAGAAATCAATTAAGTAAGAGAGCGACATGAAATGTTCCTATAATTTTGTCTGCGACTATCCAACTACTTGGTGAACTAGCTACACCGAATCTTTGGAGAGAGAATTGGCAGTCCCTTAAAATTTTTCTCATTGAATGAAGTTTCGCAAACTTTTTGCATTGCATATTTATATTGGTGACACAAACTCGAATCTGGGAGAGCAGACCAACAAACGCAAGTCTCTCAGGTGTAACGAGACAGTGCACACGTGCTGGGTTAACACAAGAGGTTCGTACTTCAGAGATGTGATGTAGGAGCGTGTGGCACTTGTGTTTGGAGTGGCACACTCGACATTTTCTGATGGGTAATAATGGCTGTCACCAACACAGCATGCTGCCTGCATTTATTTAGGATGTTAATGATGAGGAAATCTGGTGGCATTAGTTGTTTACGATAGACCGAAGTTAAATTTTTTGTGATACTTATCTCAGTTCTCGCAGGATCATTCATGTACAGGGCAGGGCGAATAAAGGCGTGATGTTTCTTTCTTACCAAGCAGCACGTTCGTAGAAAGACTGAGTGATTGTATATTCACATGTGCCTGCGGTCTCCGTAACTAATTTGTTTGGATAATAATCATTACTGAATCCAAATACTTTTATCAAAAACGGCTCCAACCTAATCACTCCTAATGTAATCTCATTTATTTGTTCTGAAAGAATGTTGCATTGCAGTGTTCTTAGTTATCGTCCGTATTTATCTGTTCATCTTGATGATGAACTCAGAGAATGATGAAAATATTCCTAGATGCACTTGGGCCAAGAATTTAATGCTGTAGTTAGTGAATTCATTTTCATTGCAGTGCACTGTTCACGATTTAGTCAAGGCAATCAACTAGGACTCGTTACTAGTGCAATTCCTTTAGATTCACCTAATCACTTTTACACAGTTCTGGCCTTAGTACCAGCGTTCATTCGGACCTGTCACTAGATCAACAGCTGCCGAACCAGATAGCAGACAGATGTAACTTCACATAACTGGAACATCTAATAGGATTCGAACCGGAGTTTTCTGACAGGAAGTTAAAAAAATTGTTCATGGCGTTGGTTCTAAAACGCACTAAAAACTAAATTTAGAATCATTCTATATTATTCAACCGAGAATACTTAATTTGTGTCTCTGGCACACGTAAGTAAAAGATTTCGAGCTCCAGGACAGAAGATTGGACAAGACAATCCTTCCAGTAATAGTTTTTTCGAAAGAAAAAATCCCTTAAACTTCTAGCATGTCGAAACCTTCGATTTCACTTACATTTGAAAGTATGCACTCTCAGCAACATACAACACTTTTCTGATCACTTTATACGTATTCAGGACACTGCACAACCATAGTTCTTCGTCAAATATTACCCTACAACCTGAACGATTGATAGGAATTGTATTTATGTTTGAACTTGCATTTTCCGTGGCGTTTCCGTATTTCTGTCCAACCTCTGCAAAGTGCTTTCACAAGGGTAAGCTATACTGTAACACTGATGCACTCAGACACAGTGTTGATACTCACAGGTCAATTGAAGTACGCGGGGAATCGCTGGAGCCGATTCACAGATTCCTTTATAAGGGCTAGTACACGTAGGAAGAAATATTGGTCGCTGCCATAAATGTCTGAACTGATTTCAACAATACACTAACAAATAGATAGATAGATAGATAGAGAGAGAGAGAGAGAGAGAGAGAGAGAGAGAGAGCGCTGAAGTAAGACGGGATGCATCACTTTTGGAAGGTTAAGGCCGCTTCCGATCAAAAGTCTGCATCACTTAAGTATGACTATTTGAAACGAAACATCAATGGCTACCATAACAATTTCTTCAAGTCATCCTGCACATTTCATTGGAACATGGCAGTCATATTGTTTTTTTTTTTTTTTCATCACATGGTAGCCTCAAGTCGTCAATGATTATCATTTCACAACAGGACACAACAGTCCTACCTCAGTGCGTGACGTGACTTTGTAAAGACAGTAGACTTAGCAATATCCTTCTCTGTGTGGCTGTCCATTGTATATTACCGAGATAGTTTTTTTGAGGAGTCAGATTAAACCACAGCAGTTTCTGTGGGCTTCGATCTCAGCACAGATTCTTACTCAAGGACATGAGCTGACTTCAGAGGATCCTGCTACAGCACGAGGGGAAGAGTTCAAACGTACCTACAAATTCATGCCATGAGACATAGCTGTCCACTGCTTCCGACTATGATGAAGCCCAGTCACGGAACACTTTGTTGAGAGCAGTGTACTCAGCACAGTGACTTGACGGGAAGTAACTGTAGTGGGAAAGCGATTGAATCAATATTCAAGTTTCTGATCAACTTTATTCACTAAGTTGCTGGCACCCTTTGAAATCTAATTGTGTTAACAGGATTGAAACCAGGGGGCATACAAATTCTTTCACAAAGAACCAGGAGATCTTCTCATTATCCCTTCTTCAAAAATAAATAAACTAAAAATTGCTAAAGTGTGTGAGACTAAGACCAGCCAACCTGATAAATTTCAATACAGGTGAAACACAGATTGACGGGCAAAGTAAGAAATCAATGATGTAGCAGATTTACGTGAAATCTTAATATGATTCTTTCCGCGAGTAGCCAGCTAATTGATGAACTTCTTACACCGATTCTTTGGCGGGAGAAAAGACAGTCTTTTAAAACGATTTATATTGGGAAAACTTTCGCAAACTTGTTACATTGGATATTTATTTTTTGACACAATCTCGTGGCTGGCAGAGCAGACGACTAACAAACGAGAGACTCTCATGTGAAACGAGACTGTACAAATGTTAAGGGTAAAAAGAATATTTTCAGAGTTCAGAGACGGGATATAGCAGCGTGTGGCACTTCTGTTTGGAGTGGCACACTCGACTCGTTGAGAATCAATGGCTGCACCACCAAAGTATGAGTGTGGCATTTCTTTTGCATGTTTATAATGGGGTAATCTGGTGGCATCAGTTGGTTAGGACAGAGTGAAGTTACAATCTTTCTGATACTTAAATTAATTCACGTAGGATATTCATTGCACAGGTCCCGGCGAATAATGGCATGATATTTCTTTTTCTCCAGTCGGCACGATCGTAGAAAGACTGAGTGATTGTGTATGAATATCTGACTGCGTTAAACGTAACTAATTTGTTTGGATTATACTCATTACTGATTCCAATGGCTTCTCTCAAAAACGGTACCAATTTAATCACTCCTAGTTTTATTTCATTTAATTGTTCTAACAATATTGTTTTGCAGTGTTCGTAATTATTATCCACTTGTATCCCTTCACGTTGATGATGAACTCCGAGCATCATTACAATAAACCTAGGTGCACTTCAACTAAGATTTTAATTTCGTAGTTAGTGAATTCGTTTTTTTGGAGTGTACTGTGCACTATTTTGTGAATCCAAACTACCAGGACTCGTTACTAGTGCCACCCCTGTCGATTTCCCTAATCAGTTGCACACAGCTCTGGTATTGGAATAAGAGTTCAATCGGATCCGTCAGTAGTTCAGCAGATGCCGTTCCATACAGGAGATAGATGTAATCCTACCAGAATTCGAACCTGTGATCTTATGACAATCAGTTAAGGATTTAGCTAAGTAACATAGGTTCATAAACGCATTAAAAAAAGAATTTCGTATCATTGTATAATACTCATTTAGCAACACTTAATTTGTGTGTCTGGCAGTAGCAAGTAGTCCATGTTCAGCTCCAGGAAAGTATTTTGTACGAGACGTTCCTTCTGCAACAGCTATATCGATAGAAAAAATCCTTTACACTTCTTGCTTGACGATACCTTCGAATTCACTTAGATTCGACTTAATAGACTCACAGCAACACACGACACTCTTATCATCATTTCATACGTATTAAGTATTCAGGACACTGCACAACCAAAGTTCTTCGTCAAATATTACAATGCAACCTGTACGATTGATAGGACTTGTATTTATGATTGAACTTACATTTTCTGTGGACTTTCAGTATTTCCGTCAATCCTCTGTGAAGTGCAACGTATCAACTGCATTCACAAAGGGAAGCTATAATGTAACACTCACGGTCTTAGGCACAGTGTTGATACTCACAGGTCAATTGAAGTATGCGGGAATCGCATGAGCCGATTCACAGAGATTTGTTTATAAGCGCAAGTACAAGTAAGAAGAAATATTGACGCAGCTACAAGGGATTGAACTCATTTCCGCAGTCCCCTAACAAAGAGGTACAATGAAAGAGAGATGGTGAGAGAGGGGGGGGGGGGGTGTAAGAGAGAGTTGAAGTACGAAGGGTAGCATCACTCTTGGAAGGTGAAGACAGTTTGCTACCAAAAGTCTGCGTCATTGAAGTAATGACTATTTGAAACGAAATAGCAATGGCTACCATCAGAAATTTTTCAAGTCATCCTGCCCATTTCTTTGAAACATGGCAGTCGTACTAGTTCTACTTCATCACATGGTAGCCTCAAGTAATCAGTTGTTTTTATTTCCCAACAATACATAGGATTCCTACCTCAGTGCGTGTTGTGACTTTCTACAGGAGATCTTCTCACTGTAACTTTTTTAAAAATAAAAAAAAACTAAAAGCTACTAGAGTACGTGAGACTAAGAGCGGCCAACTTGATAGTTTTGTACACAGGTGATCCACAGATTGAAGGATTAAGTAAGAAATCAATTAAGTAAGAGAGCGACATGAAATGTTCCTATAATTTTGTCTGCGACTATCCAACTACTTGGTGAACTAGCTACACCGAATCTTCGGAGAGAGAATAGGCAGTCCCTTCAAATTTTTCTCATTGAATGAACATTCGCAAACTTTTTGCATTGCATATTTATATTGGTGACACAAACTCGAATCTGGGAGAGCAGACCAAAAAACGCAAGTCTCTCAGGTGTAACGAGACGGTGCAAACGTGCTGGGTTAACACAAGAGGTTCGTACTTCAGAGATGTGATGTAGGAGCGTGTGGCACTTGTGTTTGGAGTGGCACACTCGACATTTTCTGATGGGTAATAATGGCTGTCACCAACACAGCATGCTGCCTGCATTTATTTAGGATGTTAATGATGAGGAAATCTGGTGGCATTAGTTGTTTACGATAGACCGAAGTTAAATTTTTTGTGATACTTATCTCAGTTGTCGATGGATCATTCATGTACACGGCAGGCTGAATAAAGGCCTGATGTTTCTTTTTCTCCAACCAGCCTGTTCGTAGAAAAAATGAGTGATTGTATATTCACATGTGCCTGCGGTCTCCGTAACTAATTTGTTGGGATAATAATCATTACTGAATCCAAATACTTTTATCAAAAACGGCTCCAACCTAATCACTCCTAATGTAATCTCATTTATTTGTTCTGAAAGAATGTTGCATTGCAGTGTTCTTAGTTATTGTCCGTATTTATCTGTTCATCTTGATGATGAAGTCAGAGAATGATGAAAATATTCCTAGATGCACTTGGGCCAAGAATTTAATGCTGTAGTTAGTGAATTCGTTTTGATTGCAGTGCACTGTTCACGATTTTCTCAAGGCAATCAACTAGGACTCCTTACTAGTGCAATTCCTTTAGATTCACCTAATCACTTTTACACAGTTCTGACCTTAGTACCAGCGTTCATTCGGACCTGTCACTAGATCAACAGTTGCCGAACCAGATAGCAGAAAGATGTAACTTCACATAACTGGAAACTCTAAAAGGATTCGAACCGGAGTTTTCTGATAGGAAGTTAAAAAAATTGTTCATGGCGTTGGTTCTAAAACGCACTAAAAACTAAATTTAGAATCATTCTATATTATTCAACCGAGAATACTTAATTTGTGTCTCTGGCACACGTAAGTAAAAGATTTCGAGCTCCAGGACAGAAGATTGGACAAGACAATCCTTCCAGTAATAGTTTTTTCGAAAGAAAAAATCCCTTAAACTTCTAGCATGTCGAAACCTTCGATTTCACTTACATTTGAAAGTATGCACTCTCAGCAACATACAACACTTTTCTGATCACTTTATACGTATTCAGGACACTGCACAACCATAGTTCTTCGTCAAATATTACCCTACAACCTGAACGATTGATAGGAATTGTGTTTATGTTTGAACTTGCATTTTCCGTGGCGTTTCCGTATTTCTGTCCAACCTCTGCAAAGTGCAACGTGTCAAGTGCTTTCACAAGGGTAAGCTATACTGTAACACTGATGCACTCAGACACAGTGTTGATACTCACAGGTCAATTGAAGTACGCGGGGAATCGCTGGAGCCGATTCACAGAGTCCTTTATAAGGGCTAGTACACGTAGGAAGAAATATTGGTCGCTGCCATAAATGTCTGAACTGATTTCAACAATACACTAACAAATAGATAGATAGATAGATAGAGAGAGAGAGAGAGAGAGAGAGATAGAGCGCTGAAGTAAGAGGGGATGCATCACTTTTGGAAGGTTAAGGCCGCTTCCGATCAAAAGTCTGCATCACTTAAGTATGACTATTTGAAACGAAACATCAATGGCTACCATAACAATTTCTTCAAGTCATCCTGCACATTTCATTGGAACATGGCAGTCATATTGTTTTTTTTTCATCACATGGTAACCTCAAATCGTCAATGATTATCATTTCACAACAGGACATAACAGTCCTACCTCAGTGCGTGACGTGACTTTGTAAAGACAGTAGACTTAGCAATATCCTTCTCTGTGTGGCTGTCCATTGTATATTACCGAGATAGTTTTTTTGAGGAGTCAGATTAAACCACAGCAGTTTCTGTGGGCTTCGATCTCAGCACAGATTCTTACTCAAGGACATGAGCTGACTTCAGAGGATCCTGCTACAGCACGAGGGGAAGAGTTCAAACGTACCTACAAATTCATGCCATGAGACATAGCTGTCCACTGCTTCCAACTATGATTAAGCCCAGTCACAGAACACTTTGTTGAGAGCAGTGTACTCAGCACAGTGACTTGACGGGAAGTAACTGTAGTGGGAAAGCGATTGAATCAATATTCAAATTTCTGATCAACTTTATTCACTAAGTTGCTGGCACCCTTTGAAATCTAATTGTGTTAACAGGATTGAAACCAGAGGGCACACAAATTCTTTCACAAAGAACCAGGAGATCTTCTCATTATCCCTTCTTCAAAAATAAATAAACTAAAAATTGCTAAAGTATGTGAGACTAAGACCAGCCAACCTGATAAATTTCAACACAGGTGAAACACAGATTGACGGGCAAAGTAAGAAATCAATGATGTAGCAGATTTACGTGAAGTGTTAATATGATTCTTTCCGCGAGTAGCCAGCTAATTGATGAACTTCTCACACAGATTCTTTGGCGGGAGAAAAG
Organism: Schistocerca nitens; assembly: GCF_023898315.1. Classification (NCBI taxonomy): domain Eukaryota; kingdom Metazoa; phylum Arthropoda; class Insecta; order Orthoptera; family Acrididae; genus Schistocerca; species Schistocerca nitens. The sequence continues at coordinate 448,513,765 of NC_064616.1, read as the reverse complement.
ACAGTCTTTTAAAATGATTAATATTGGGAAAACTTTCGCAAACTTGTTACATTGGATATTTATTTTTTGACACAATCTCGTGGCTGGCAGAGCAGACGACTAACAAACGAGAGACTCTCATGTGAAACGAGACTGTACAAATGTTAAGGGTAATAAGAATATTTTCAGACTTCAGAGACGGGATATACCAGCGTGTGGCACTTCTGTTTGGAGTGACACCCTTGACTTGTTGAGAATAATTGGCTGCACCACCAAAGTATGCTAGTGGCATTTCTTTTGCATGTTTATAATGGGGTAATCTGGTGGCAGAGTGAAGTTACAATCTTTCTGATACTTAATTTAATTCACGTAGGATATTCCATGTACAGGTCCCGGCAAATAATGGCATGATAATTCTTTTTCTCCAGTCGGCACGATCGTACAAAGACTGAGTGATTGTGTATGAATATCTGACTGCGTTAAACGTAACTAATTTGTTTGGATTATACTCATTACTGATTCCAATGGCTTACTCAAAAACGGTACCAATTTAATCACTCCTAGTTTAATCTCATTTAATTGTTCTAACAATATTGTTTTGCAGTGTTCGTAATTATTATCCACATGTATCCCTTCACGTTGACGATGAACTCCGAGCATCATTACAATAAACCTAGGTGCTCTTCAACCAAGATTTTAATTTCGTAGTTAGTGAATTCGCTTTCTTTGGAGTGAACTGTTCACTATTTTGTGAAGCCAAACTACCAGGACTCGTTACTAGTGCCACCCCTGTAGATTTTCCTAATCAGTTGCACACAGCTCTGTTATTGGAATAAGAGTTCAATCGGATCCGTCAGTAGGTCAGCAGATGCCGTTCCATACAGGAGATAGATGTAATCCTACCAGAATTCGAACCTGTGACCTTATGACAATCAGTTAAGGATTTAGTTAAGTAACATAGGTTCATAAACGCATTAAAAAAAGAATTTCGTATCATTGTATAATACTCATTTAGCAACACTTAATTTGTGTGTCTGGCAGTAGCAAGTAGTCCATGTTCAGCTCCAGGAAAGTATTTTGTACGAGACGTTCCTTCTGCAACAGCTAAATCGATAGAAAAAATCCTTTACACTTCTTGCTTGACGATACCTTCGAATTCACTTAGATTCGACTTAATAGACTCACACCAAGACACAACACTCTTCTGATCATTTCATACGTATTAAGTATTCAGGACATTGCACAACAAAAGTTCTTCGTCAAATATTACAATGCAACCTTTACGATTGATGGGACTTGCATATATTTATATTTGAAGTTACATTTTACGTGGTCTTTCAGTATTTCCGTCAATCCTCTGTGAAGTGCAACGTATCAACTGCATTCACAAGGGGAAGCTATAATGTAACACTCACGGTCTCAGACACAGTGTTAATACTCACAGGTCGATTGAAGTACGCGGGAATCGCATGAGCCGATTCACAGAGATTTGACTATAAGGGGAAGTACAAGTAAGAAGAAATATTGACGCAGCTACAAGGGATTGAACTGATTTCTGCAGTCCCCTAACAAAGAGGTACAGTGAGAGAGAGAAAGAGATGGAGAGAGGGGGGGGCGGGAGAGTAAGTGAGAGTTTAAGTACTGCGAAATCTAATTATGTCAACAGGATTCAAACCAAGTGGCACACAAATTCTTTCACAAAGAGCTAAGAGATCTCCCCATTATACCGTCTTCAAAAATAAATGAACTAAAAACTGCTAAATTATGGGAGACTAAGACCAGCCAACTTGATAAATGTCAACACAGGTGAAACACAGATTGACGGGCAAAGTAAGATATCAATGATGTAGCACATTTACATGAAATGTTAATATGATTCTTTCCGCGAGTAGCCAGCTAATTGATGAACTTCTTACACCGATTATTTGGCGGGAGAAAAGACAGTCTTTTAAAATCATACATATTGGGAAAACTTTCGCAAACTTGTTACATTGGATTTTTATTTTTTGACACAATCTCGTGGATGGGAGAGCAGACGACCAACAAACGAGAGAATCTCATGTGAAACGAGACTGTACAAATGTTAAGAGCTAACAGAATATTTTCAGACTTCAGAGAAACTCTCTCAGGTGTAAAGAGGCAGTACACATGTCCAGGGTTAACACAAGAGGTTGAGACTTCAGAGACTTGATGTAGGAGCGTGTGGCACTTCTGTTTGGAGTAGCACAATTGACTTTTTCTGATGGGTAACAATGGCTGTCACCATCATAGCATGGTGCCTGCATTTCTTTAGGATGTTAATGATGAGCTAATCTGGTGGCATTAGTTGTTTGCCATAGAGCGAAGTTACAGATTTTGTTATACTTATCTCAGTTCTGGCTGGATCATCCATGTACTGGACAGGGCGAATAAACGCGTGATATTTCTTTTTCTCCAAGACTGAGTGATTGTATATTCACATGTGTCTGCGATCTCCGTATCTAATTTTGTTGGATAATAATCATTACTGAATCCAAATGCTTTGTCAAAAACGGATCCAATTTTACACTGCTTGTATTATCTCTTTTATTTGTTTTGGTTCAATGATATTTTGCTGTGTTCTCAATTATTGTTCATGTGTATCTCTTCATCTTGATGATGAACTCTGAGAATAAATACAATAATCCTAGAACCACTTGGGCCAACGTATTAATTCTGTAGTTAGTGAATTCTTTTTCTTTGCAGTGCACTGTTCACGATTTTGTGAAGCCAGTTACCCAGGACACGTTGTAGTGCAATCCCTTTAGATTCGTCTAATCAGTTGTACACAGCTCTTGTATTAGAACCAGAGTTCATTCGCACCATTCACTAGATCAACAAATGCAGAACCAGATAACAGACCGATGTAACTTCACATAATTATAAGCTCTTCCAGATTCAGAACCTGGGATCTTCTGACAGGCAGTTAGAAAATTGTAATTTGGCACTGGTCCTTAAACGCGTTAAAAACTGAATTGAAAACCATTGTATAATATCCATTCAGGAACACTTAATTTGTGTCTCTAGCAAAGGTAAGTAAACGCGATTCATCTCCAGAACAGTATTGTGTACAACAGTACATTGTACAAGACCTTCCTTTCTGCAACAGCTATATCGAAAGAAAAAATCCCTAGAACTTCTGCCTTCTCGATATCTTCGATTTCACTTACATGAAACATAATTCACTCACAACAACAAACAACACCCTTCTGATTACATTGTATGTATTCATGAAACTGCACAGCAGACGTTCCACGTCAAATATTATATGCAACCAGCACGATTAATACGACTTGTATGTATGTTTGAACATGCATTTTCCGTGGTGTTTCCATATTTCTATCCATCCTCTGTAAAGAGCAACGTATTAAGTGCATTCACAAAGAGAATGCTGTACTGCAACACTGACGGACACAGACACAGTGTTTATACTCACAGGTTAATTAAAGTAGGCGGGAAAAGCATGGAGCTGATACACAGAGAATCCTTTATAAGGGCAAGTACAATTAAGAAGAAATATCGGTCACAGCTACAAGGGATTGAACTGATTTCTACAATACACTAACAAAGAGGTAGAGAGGCTGAAGTACGAAGGGCTGCATCACTCTTGGAAAGTAAAGACAATTTCTGACCAAAGTCTGCGTCATTCAAGTAATGACTATGTGAAACGAAATGACAATGATTACCATCAGAATTATTTCAAGAAATCCTGCACATTTCATTGGAACATGGCAGTCTTACTAGTTCTATTTCATCACATGGTAACCTCAAGTCGTATATCATTGTCATTTTACAACAGCACATAACAGTACTAACTCTCTGCGTGAGTCGTTCTGCACACGTGTTGAAAATATGATAGTTGTATAACCTCTAATTCCGTAGATGTAGACTACAGTAACCATTAATTTCCAAGTCGAAAAGGCGCATAGGAATACTGGCTGCGTGATGTATCACTATATGACGTCATGCAGATAGAACGCAGAGGCCAGCTCAAATGGTTCATTATACAGGATACCTCAGGAAAATACCTAGATCTGATATACACAGCATCCTATCTATGGACCACTAAAAGGAAGGGAAACTGTTGGCATGAAGAAAGAGATGGTATACGAAACCCACAATACACTATCAAAGTGAGACACAGAAAGAAAGCCAGAAGAGGTGGTGTTGCGCGACTGTGCGGGCTGGCGGGCTGAGGCACTCATGCTATGCGAAGACAATCAGCGACCGCTATACTTTCTCAAAGATGTGTTGAATATATACAGTATGATAAATAAGACATGACATCAGAATTTTTTCTAGTTCAGTACCAAAACGAATATGGTAGTCATATCGGCTCTTAATTTATCATATGGTAGTCTCCATTCGTCAATAATTGCAGTACTCGAACAGCACATACAAGTACTAACTGTGTCCATGATATATCACTAATGTGACCTCAGAGATAGCTGACGCTCCATCGCTGGTCCATAGTGAAATCATAACTGACTGCATCGTTCGGAATTCACATAATGCAATACGAGATTTGAGTTTAATGTTTGAGAATTCTGTATAAATTGCTATAAAAGAAAGTACTATTACCAGCAACTACGATTAATATTTATTAAGTGTGTCAATGCGAGCTGAGATACTGAAGTAATTTGATGCGCTCAACTGTAGATTATCTCACCGATCGATAGCGTTTACTTGTGATGGAATACCAACAGTACCACATGTCGCCTCGCACAGAGAAAGTAGGAAATGTATGGACATATTGAAAACGTCGAATTTCCTATTTCATAGTGTCCCAGTATGCAAAACATAGCGTGAAAATAATTCCAATACGATTCGTATTACCTTTCCAACGGCCTGTATAACTACGTTAGAGTTCATGATTAAGACAGATTTAAATATTGCCAGAGTATAAGGTACCAGTGGACTGTTCTGAGGGCTGCGTATTCTATGATGCGATATTTATCTTCACTGTTTTTCACATCTTCTCAAAACGTCGTCGAAAAACATTCTTCACCTGCAGCACTTTGAATCCGTCACTATAAGAAAATAACTTTTCGCTAGAGAACTCTCTGCAACGGTATACAGGCTGGTATCTCTAGTAACACAATAGCCATTCCCTCATCATTTATACTAAAACATACAATTATTTTAACTCGTCCAACACATGACATTCTCATACTATTTAATCTAATCCAAATTACTTTCTTCTATTTCTCCCTAGACAACGTTTTATGAGTTCGCCACTAAATTTTCCTATTACTGGCTTTTTATTACTGATGAGTAGTTTCGGAATTTTGGCCGCTCTTGAAGTTCCTTACTTACGAAGATTCCTTACAGTTGCTATGGTGCTCACAGGGTGCACGATGCGATACTGCAGCATCTTTTACAGCTGTTTTCCTCTCATTTTCGTTACAGTTCTTTTCATTGATAGCAACTTTTAAAACTGTTGTCCTCTTATTTTCATACAATTCTTTTCATTGACCGACCATCACGATAGGTCAACAAACGCTTTCGTCTGCGTTACGAGTTATCAGAGGATGCTTCTCTCCACTTACCGTATGCGGTATAAAGCTTGGATTTACTATCTCTTGAAACACCATATACTTCGGCAACCTTGGTGACAGAACACCCGACACATGAACTCCAACAACTGCCCCTGTACAAATACCACTAGCTCCTAGATAATGCCTTCAAAAATACACATGACACTGTCCTGGCCTCTATCTGCACTTGAAAGGACAATGCACCGGTGATGTTCGTGTTTAAATCGAACAGCACACCTTTCAGTCTTCACTAACATCTGCATATGTGTTCAGACATGCATTTCTCGTAGTGTTTCAATATTTTTGATCTACCCTTGTACATTGCATTGCATCAAGTTCTTTGACAAAGGGACTGCCCACTTCGACACAGAGACACAGGTCATTTAAAGTAGATGATTATATAAAATACCTGCAGTGAATAGTTGGAACTGGTACACGCACAGTATTCGTTACAAGCGACTTAAAATAAAAGAGGAAACTCTTGGTGAAATCTACAAGGGATATATAAAAATTCCAACAACACATTACCAGAAAGAGACAGAGAGAGAAATCTGGAGGAGGTGATGGACGACGTGGGCGTGAAGGCTAGAGGCAGTCATGAAAAGCGACAACAGTTAGAAACTGCAACACTCCGTCATAGATGTACTGAATATCTGCAACATAACGGCAATGGCTGACCATCAGAATTTTTTCAAGTAATTCTGCACACTCATTACTAAAATAGTGATGGTCTACTTCTAATTTGGCAATTTGAGACCACAGTCACCATTAATGCCCACGTCGGAACGGCGGATACGAATATTGTGTGCGTGATGTATCGCTATGTGACGTCATGCAGATAGAACGCAGAGGCCAGCTCAAATAGTTCATTATACACGATACCTCAGGAAAATACCTAGATCTGATATACACAGCATCATATCTATGGACCACTAAAAGGAATTGAAACTGTTGGCATGAAGCAAGAAATGGTATACGAAACTAACAATACACTATCAAAGTGAGACACAGAAAGAAAGCCAGAATAGGTGGTGGTGGAAGCGAGTGAGCGGGGTGGCGAGCTGAGGCACTCATGCAAGGCGAAGACAATCAGCGACCGCTACACTTTCTGAAAGATGTGTTGCATGTATGCAGTATGAAAGGTGAGGCAAACCATCAGAATTTTTTCAAGTCAAGTTCAGTACCAATATGTATATGGTAATCATATCGGCTCTTAATTCATCACATGGCAGCCTCCACAATCAATACTTTCAGGACCTGAACAGCACATACAAGAACTAACTGTACCCATGGTATATCACTAATGTGACTTCAGAGATAGCTGACGCTCCATCGCTGGTCCATAGTAAAATCATAACTGACTGCATCGATCGGAATTCACATAATACAATACGAGACATTGTCGGGTACGGCCTTTCTGCCATACATTCCCAGAGTGACGGACAGAATCGGCCGTATATTGCGCAAACACGGCGTAAAGACGATTTTCAAACCGACAAGGAAGATCAAAGAGTGTCTTAGATCGGCGAAGGAGAAGAGAGACCCACTTGCAATGTCGGGAATATACCGTATACCTTGCACATGCGGAAAAGTTTATGTCGGAATGACTGGACGATCCATTAACACCAGGATCAAAGAGCATAAGCGACATTGCAGGTTGGGGCAGGTGGAGAAATCGGCCGTGGCAGAGCACGCACTGAATGAGACCGACCACGTAATAAAATTCGCCGACACGGAAGTTCTGGCTGTAGAGAAGCACTATCACACGCGCTTGTTCAGAGAAGCTCTAGAAATCCAAAAACACGCGAACAGTTTCAACAAGAAAGAGGAAAGCCTTATGGTAAACGGATCCTGGCTTCCCGTACTGCAGCGAACGACCGTCGCAGGTAGCAAGAGGAGAACCGCACCGGAAATGACCGCGGAGAAGCCCTCGGACGTTGGCGCGCCAGGTACATATAGTCTGCGGCCGCGAGCTCGCCTCCAGTTCACCACCGGCAATGGAGGGTGAAGCTTTGACAATGCCAGCCACTCGTGCTGGCGAAACGTCAGAAAAATCATTAGATGAACGTCGGCCGAAGAACCCGAGACAGAAGCCAATAGGCAGTTTGTCAACAAGTGGCCACGAAAGCCTTAACAATTTTGTAAATTGAGAAATACCTCAACGTATTGAAAACTTCAGTTGTCCTATTTGGTAGTGTCATAGTTAGAATAAAAATCATGGAATTAAAGCCAATCCGATTTGTTGATATGACGGTTACCATAACAACGTCCCACTTAACGAAATTAAGAGTTCACGTTTAAGGCTCATTTGACAAGTGCCAGGAGCACAAGGTTTACTTAATTCACATTTATTCGCAGAGAATGTGCTAGTTCCGACACCTAATACCTATTTAACACTTCCGAAGTGCCTTAATTTTCCTAACAGGAACAGTTAATTATATTCAGATTGCTTTGACGTTTTAATTGTATACTGGTGGCTCACATCGGTATTCTTCTGTATTGCTGAACAATACGTGTGAATTGTGCGCAGCCACGAGGAGTAAACGTAATAAACAATCCCGAATTACTGGGGACGAGGTGTTGCTAATATAAAGGCAGAGCTGGTGTGTTATTGACGGTTTAGCGTAGCATCTCGCCACGACATAGTACATCCTATTTTTCGTCACAATCCTCTGCACAGACCGCCTCTCACCATCACTTAACACGCACTTACATCTGCTTTGTGAGTTAACAAATGATGTTCTTCCGCTTTCACTGTATGCGGTGTAAATCTTTCATACAATGCCTCTTGAAACCCCAACCACTTCAGCTACCTTCGTATGGAGCACCCGCGTTGCAACCACCAACAATTAGCCCATGTACGAATTCACTTAGCTCCGACAAAATGTACTCAGAAATACACAGAATATCGTTCTGGCCACGACTTACACTTGAAATACAATGAGGACATTGAACAGGTGGCATTGGTGCTCAAACACAACTGCACAACCCGCAGGAGTGACCAGAATCTGCGTATTAAGGATGCAATTCTCCTGCTATTTCGATATTTTTGACAAACACTGTATACTGCGACATATCAAGTGCTCGGATAAAACGAAAGCTTACTTTAACACACACAGACAGAGGCAAAGACACGCTATTGTTTGTCAGAGACGAGTTAAAGTAGTTCACTATACAGATTAAGTGCGGCGAATACCTGGATCTGATACACACAGGATCCTCTCTATGGGGCACGAAAAGGAAGGGGAACTATTAGCGGCACATGCAGGGGATGGAAGATAAAACCAACAATACATGATGGGAGACGGACAGAGAAAGAAGGCTACAAGAGGCCGACGTGAGTGAGGAGTGTGTAGCGGCGAGTGACGCACTCATCCAGAGCGAAGAGAATCACCAAATGCTACACTTTGTCAAAGATGTGTCTATTGTGTGCAATATTATAGGCAAGGCATACCATCAGAATTTTTTCAAGTCACACTGCGCACTCTATATTCATATGGCAGTCATACCAGCTCTAATTCATCACATGGTAGCACTCAGTCATCAATAATTTCCATGCTGGCACAGCACATACAAGTACTGTGTGAACGATGGTATAAGAACTTTTGTAAGCATATGTGAGTGCAGCATAAAGCCTCATAGGACTGTTCAATCGCACGCAGACAAAAAGTAGCTGGCAGTTAAGACACAGATTAGACAGAAACAGAATACTACTGGAGGTATAGTAAAGATGAAAGGAAATCTCGCTCTTAGCTACAACGAAATCAATGGTCACGTGATGATGTTTTACCGGGCATGACGTTTGGTGGTAACAAGACGTGAAAGTCTCTTAAAGATAGGCAACAGTAGTCGTTACTTTGCCACATTGACCAGAAGTAAAAGCAGAAAAAGCTGCAGCAAGAGGATGGGAAAAGTAGCAACAAACATGTGCACCTTAGCTACTTTGGTGTTCTGTTTCTAAGTTTCTAATACCAAACAATGTTTGTTCCATTTCCCCTAAATCAAACCCATTTTTAAGTATTTGGGAGGTGTTTCCCACAAAACGGAGAAAATCTAGTGTGAAACTGTATATATAATAGCTCCTCTGCTATGACAGAAACGATCGTTTAATACTTACATTACTCAGTATGTTCTGGGGTTTTCCTGTTCGTACCAAGTAAATATCGGAGTAGTAGCACATTCAGCATATCTAAAATTACTATAGCTGCTTAATAATGACCTACAAGTATACGTAATTCTAATGGGAGCTCTTTAACGGTCCGGAGGTGTGAACTCTACGGTAACAGAAGAACCGACTATGCGAAACTGAAGAACTTAGGCCATCTCCTTCGCTAGGACGTGGGTTGTGACTTGTCGTGATAACTGGAAGCGAGTGGCGAAACGCTAGGAAAGCATCCATGGCCGAATTAGCCTTTACTCGTGTTGGATACAGAGGTGTGGTCGCTGCTGGAGAGAGGTCGCTGACGTCGCAATGTAGTAGTCGGCCACACATCCTATTGAGATGCCCTCTACAGGTACACGTCTACTGGTCTGACGACTGGGTTTCACTTATCTTCAGAATTCGTCAGAGGACACCGCGCTTCACGTGCTGTACTTTAAATCTATCACGAAACGAAAAATTTCTTCACTAGAGAAATCCCTGCAGGTTTATTCAGACTGGATTCTATAGTAGCAAAGTCTCCATTCCCTCGTCATTTGTAAGTTAACACACACTGATTCTATGCCATCCAACACTTGACATTCTCAACCCATTCAGTAAAATTCACGTTACTTTCTTCCATTGGTCCACAGTCCAGGTTTTATGGCTTCAGTTCTAAGTTTTCTTCTTCCCGGCTTTGGCACCATTAATCAGTGGCTTTGGAATTCCAGCTGGGCCTTAAACTGCGTACTAATGGATATTCGTTCCTGTTGCTTTGATGTTGATAGGATTCGCGGTTCCACATTGTGTTCTGCTGTGGCTTCTACAGCTGTCGTTCTCATGATGGACCAAAAGATTTCGAGTGCCACCACGCGTTCTTTAGCAACATATTAATTTAGAGGTAGAAAAGATGTTAAACCACAAAGATTGATGTAATTTTCTGAATGTTATGTAACTAATGTCATTCTCTGTCAATATGTTGTAGAAAAACGAGCAATAGTCCGCGCTTCATAGTTCAAACAATGGTGGTGGTGGTGATTAGTGTTTAACGTCCCGTCGACAACGAGGTCATTAGAGACGGAGCGCAAGCTCGGGTTCGGGAAGGATTGGGAAGGAAATCGGCCGTGCCCTTTCAAAGGAACCATCCCGGCATTTGCCTGAAACGATTTAGGGAAATCACGGAAAACCTAAATCAGGATGGCTGGAGACGGGATTGAACCGTCGTCCTCCCGAATGCGAGTCCAGTGTGCTAACCACTGCGCCACCTCGCTCGGTAGTTCAAACAAGTAGCAAACACACTCCATGTACCAGCACCATAGGCCAACAGCTGACCGCGTCAGAGATCCCTTCTCATCTAGGTGACCACTATACGACGCAGCCAAGGCCGCAGAGGACTAATATTTCACTGTTAAAAGCAATGGAATCGTAATATGATTGTCAAAAAATTTGTCCCCTCCGGGTAGTGTCGGATAGATAGTCAGTTCTGTTTGAGACGGTGTCACCATTTAGATATCGTGTGTAACAGTCGCCTGCGAATGACAGATGATCGGTGATGTACTGATATCGCAAACAGTTAATTCGTGGTAATATCGTCGATGAGATCGTCTGACGTTAGATATCGGTTTAGATGCTATTGGGAATTTGATCACTGTCAGACTGATCGGTTACTGAATACGCGTTTTTCAGTGTGAATGCCTGTAATAGATTTCGTTCCGTAAGAAATATCTTGAGGGTAGGCAGTTTTACAGTTTCTGGTCGTAACTACTTGAGAAGTTTAGCTACAACATTACGTACGGTGGATGTGATAGTTATTACGGAGAAGATGTGGATACTAATTTTTAGTGGTCACGAAAACAATAAAAGACCGGCTATCGTGTTCAGCAGAAGCTGATCCACGAATTGTCGAAGCTGTGTTCTGTGTTCCGAAAAGTTACATGTTTAGAGGAGTTGCAGTCACTTATAGGACTGGACTATTAGCTGCGATTCGTGGTTATCCTTGCGCGCATAAGACATTGATAATACAAGTGATTGTGTTTGATGGTGATTGAGGTACACATGCCCTAAGGTAACTGAGTGTTTGCGATAATCTTTGGGTGGCGTAGGACGCGCGGTCTAAGTTAACGAGTGTTTCACACATGTTATTGTTGAGGTTTTAATACGCAGTACTGTGATAGTTGAGTAACATATATGGTGTATGTACCATTGAGCAAGAGTGTCAACCGGTGATTGGTAATTCCCAGGAAACTAAATTTGCACGGTGTATATATTGACAGATAACAGCTACTGTTTACTGCGAAAGGATATTTTTGACAATCCAAATAGTTTGGATAGTTTAGTACCCTAGGGGAGGCCCGCCCAGTTAGCCGAGCGGTCTAACGCGGGCCACACAGTAACCCTGGGTTCAGTGTGGGGCGGCGGAGGGGTGAAGTGGACTGCGGTAGTCGTCGTGGGATTGTGGACCACTGCAGCTGCGGCGAGGACGGAGCCTCTCAGTCGTTGCTAGGTCCCCAGTTAACATACAATACAATACTCTAGCGGAATCAGTAAACACAAAAACCGACGATATTCCACTGATCGTTGGGGTGACGAGTGACATTTCAAATACGAATTGTTAGAAGGAACTTGTTCGGCAACACCTGAAGAGACTGATTTTCGTGTAATAATTTAATTTAATTCAATATACAAGTGTTGTTGGCATGTAGGTTTTATGTTTTCAATTTTTTGTCTTTTGTATTTGCGTTTCGTGTGGGATTAGTCTTGAGACACTCGTACACGATAACTTCCACTGAATATTATTGAACTAATAGTAAATAAAGAAAGAAGTAATTATAAAATTTGCGTCAAAGATAATTATTTAGTGGAACGGACAGAATCCCTACTAAAGTTATTTACGCAAGTAGTTTTGAAAATAAACTATGTCTTTTCGATTTGCAAGGTATTAAAAAGCGACAAATACACAGATAAGTCATTTTTAGTAGTGTCAAAATAACAAAAGAATGAAAATTATTTGTCGTTCTTAAACTCAATCACAGCAGTCGTAAACTAACTACTGGAAAAAAGTTTTAATTAGAATTTCAATACAGCGATGTAAGAAAAATAGTAACTCCCCCCAGGCAAAGGTTATTTCCAAGATATAAAGATAATACGCGTGAAAACAGAAAAGAGATCAGACATCATAGTAGTAAATATTATCTCAGAGGTAGCTGACGCTCTATCGCTGTTTCATGGATAAATCATAACTCTTGCTGCAGCGATCAGATTTCACATAAAAAAATACGAGATTTGAACTTACTGTTTGAGAATTCTATATAACAGCTATAACCGTAAGCGATATTAGCAGCAACTACGATTAATACTTATAAAGTGCGTTAATGCGTGCTGAGTTTAATGTAGTAATTTCACGCGCACCTTTATAGAAGACCATTTATTTATTATAGAAGACCAGCAGTAGCCCAAGTTATCTCGCACAGACAAATTAAGAAATACCTTAACATACTGAAAAGTTCAGTTGTCCTATTTCATACTGTTGTAGTATACATACAATTGCGTGAAAATAAGTCCAATATGAGCTGTTGATATGACGATTGCCTTAAAAAAGCCCTATATAACAAAGTTAGAGTTTATAGTTCATTTGAAAAGATCCAGGAGCACAAGGGTTACTTAATTCATATTTATTCTCAGTGAACATACTAGTTCCGACGCGTAATACCTACGTACCACTGCCACAGTGCTTTTTTTTTTTTTGACACGGGCAGTTAATTACGAGGTGCATTCAAGTTCTAAGGTCTCCAATTTTTTTTTCTCTGGACTGGAAAGAGATAGAAACATGCGCATTGTTTTAAAATGAGGCCGCGTTCATTGTCAATACGTCCCAGAGATGGCAGCACCGTATGGCAGATGGAATTTTGCCGCCAGCGGCGAGAATGAGAACTGTTTTAAATACTTAAAATGACGACGTTTTCCTTACTTGAACAGCATGCAATCATTCATTTTCTGAATTTGCGTGGTGTGAAACCAATTGAAATTCATTGACAGTTGAAGGAGACATGTGGTGATGGAGTTATGGATGTGTCGAAAGTGCGTTCGTGGGTGCGACAGTTTAATGAAGGCAGAACATCGCGTGACAACAAACCGAAACAACCTCGGGCTCGAACAAGCCGGTCTGATGGCATGATCGAGAAAGTGGAGAGAATTGTTTTGGGGGATCGCCGAATAACTGTTGAACAGATCGCCTCCAGAGTTGGCATTTCTGTGGGTTCTGTGCACACAGTCCTGCATGACGACCTGAAAATGCGAAAAGTGTCATCCAGGTGGGTGCCACGAATGCTGACGGATGACCACATGGCTGCCCGTGTGGCATGTTGCCAAGCAATGTTGACGCGCAACGACAGCATGAATGGGACTTTCTTTTCGTCGGTTGTGACAATGGATGAGACGTGGATGCCATTTTTCAATCCAGAAACAAAGCGCCAGTCAGCTCAATGGAAGCACACAGATTCACCGCCACCAAAAAAATTTCGGGTAACCGCCAGTGCTGAAAAAATGATGGTGTCCATGTTCTGGGACAGCTAGGGCGTAATCCTTACCCATTGCGTTCCAAAGGGCACTATGGTAACAGGTGCATCCTACGAAAATGTTTTGAAGAACAAATTCCTTCCTGCACTGCAACAAAAACGTCCGGGAAGGGCTGTGCGTGTGCTGTTTCACCAAGACAACGCACCCGCAAATCGAGCTAACGTTACGCAACAGTTTCTTCGTGAGAACAACTTTGAAGTGATTCCTCATGCTCCCTACACACCTGACCTGGCTCCTAGTGACTTTTGGCTTTTTCCAACAATGAAAGACACTCTCCGTGGCCGCACATTCACCAGCCGTGCTGCTGTTGCCTCAGCGATTTTCCAGTGGTCAAAACAGACTCCTAAAGAAGCCTTCGTCGCTGCCATGGAATTATGGCGTCAGCGTTGTGAAAAATGTGTACTCTGCAGGGCGATTACGTCGAGAAGTAACGCCAGTTTCATCGATTTCGGGTGAGTAGTTAATTAGAAAAAAAATCGGAGGCCTTAGAACTCGAATGCACCTCGTACATTCAGAGTACTTTCACGTTTTAGGCACGTACTGGTGGTTCACGCTGGTATTCTTCCGTATTGCTACAGCAGATGCGTGAGCTGTGCGCAGTCACAAGGCGTAAACGTAATAAACAATTCCGAATTGCTGGGCACGAGATGTTGCTAATCATAAAGATAGGGTTGGTGTCTTATTGACAGATTTGGGTAGCAACGTGCCACGACACAGTACATCTTCTTATTGTTCGTCACAATCCTCTGCACCGACTGCCTATCACCATCACTCAACACACACTTTCGTCTGCGTCGTGAGTTAAATGATGTTTTTCCCCGAACGAGATTTTCACTCTGCAGCGGAGTGTGCGCTGATAGGAAACTTCCTGGCAGACTGTAACTGTGTACCGGACCGAGACTCGAACTCGGCACCTTTGCTTTCGCAGGCAAGTGCTCTACCAACTGAGCTACCCAATCACGACTCACGACCCGCCCGCACAAGTTTAATTCCGCCAGTACCTCGTCTCCTACCTTCCAAGCGCTTCAAATCTATCACGAATCGAAAACATTTCTTCGCTAGAGAAATTTCTGCAAGAGCATATTGGCTGGAATTTCTAGTAACACGACAGCTTTTCCCTCGTCGTTTGTAATAAAACACACGATAGTTCTAACTCATCTAACACTTGAGATTCTCATACTATTTGATCTAATCCAAATGACTCTCATTCATTGCTACATAGTTTAGGTTTTATGGATTCGGCGTTAATTTTTCCAGTTACGGGCTTTTGCATTACTGATAAGTGGCTTTGGAATTCCATCCAGCCCCGAAATTCCGCAATTATGGAGATTCCTTCGTGGTGCGTTGGTGCTCATACGGTTCGCGATCCGACATTAAGCTTTGCAGCTGTCGGCCTCTTGTTTTTGTCACAATCCTCTTCATTGACCGTCTATAACGATCACTGGAAACAAAGTTTCATCTGCGTTGTGAATTAGCAGATGATGTTCCTCTGCTCTTCCCGTATGCGGTACAAATCTTTGATACTGTGTCTCTTGAAAAATCATTCACTTCGGCTACTTCTGACAGAACACCCACCATAGAAGCACCAACAATTAACCAACGTCCGATTTCACTTAGCTCCGTCGTAATGCACTCAAAAATACACAGAACACTGTTCTGACTGCTGCTTGCAATTGAAACGTATTGATGACACTTCACAGCTGCCGTTCGAGCTTCAATAGAACAGCCCATCCTGCTGCCTTGACTAGTATCTGCGTACATGTTCAAGCGTGCTTATCTCGTGGTGTTTCCATATTTTTGACCAACCCCTGTATATTGCAATGTATCAAGTGCTTTGACAAAGGGAAAGCATACTTCAAAACACAGACACAATGTTCATTCACAGCGGTCACTTGAAGTAGACGATTACGTAGACTACCTGTGGTCATACACGCAGAATCCTGTATAAGGGCCACTAAAAGAAAGGGGAACTGTTTGCGGCGACTACAACGGATAGAAGAAATTCCAACAGCACACTGTCAGAAAGATACAGAGAGAGATTGATACAGTAGGTGGTGTGGTGTGGCGACTGAAGCAGTCATGTAAAGCGAAGACAATCAGCGTCTGCAACACTTCGTCATAGATGTGTTTAATATATGCAACATAACAGCAGAAGCTTACCAAAACATGCCACTGTACACATTCCATATGAATATGGTAGTCATACTAGCTCTAATTCATCAAATGGTAGCCTATAGTCACTAATAACTTCCATGTTAGAACAGCACATATCATTACTAACCGTGTACGTGCTGGTTCACTTTGTGACCTAGTTCAGGCAGCAGACTTAAAAATTCCCTATTCCATTAGGATCAAGTATGTAGCTGCCCACCGCTACATTATGTACGTTAGATCTTAGACGAAGGATACAATAATTCCAATTCCAAAGTAAGCAGCTGCTGACACATGTCAATATTACAATATTACCGAACGATCAGTTTAAAAACAATCATGGTTGCAAAATACTAAAACCAAATCTTCATGGAAGATGCCATAAACTGGTAGAAGCTTACCTGGGATAAGATCAATCTGATTTCAGGAGAAAAGTAGGAACACACGTTGGCAATACTGACCACACGACTTATCTTAAAAGACGTTTATAACATTTATAGACTTAGAGAAAGCTTTTGACAATGTTGACTGGAGCACTCTCTTTGAAATTCCTAAGATAGCAGGGGTAAAATACAGGTAGCAAAAAGCTATTTACAGCCTGTACAGAAACCAGACGGCAGTTTAATAATAGTCGAGGGGCAAGAGAAGGAAGCAGTGGTTGAGAAGGGAGTGAGACAGGGTTGTAGTCTATCTCCAATGTTATTCAGCAAGTACATAGAGCACGCAGTAAATGAAACAAAAGAAAAACTCGGAGTGTTATAGTCCAGGGAGAAGAAATAACAACTTTGAGGTTCGCCGACGAAACTGTAATAATTTCGGAGACACCAAAAGTCTTGGAAGAGTAGTTGAACAGAATTGACAGCGTCTTAAAAGTAGGATATAAGAGGAACATCAACAAAAGCAAAACCAAGGATAATGGAATGTAGCCGAATTAAATCAGGTGATATTGCGGGAATAAGATTAGAAATGGAGACACCTATAGTAGTAGTAGAGTTTTGTTATTTGGGCAGCAAAACAACTGATGAAGGTCGAAGTATTGAGGAAATAAAATGTAGACTGGGCATGGCAAGAAAAGCGTTTCTCAAGAAGAAAAATTAGTTAACATTGAATTTAGACTTGAGTGTTATGATGTCTTTTCTGTAGGAATTTTTGTGGAATATATAAGAAGCTCCCCGGCTTTTTTCTGAGAACATCGGATACGAGAAAGAGTTTTAATTCTTGCAAAGGAAGTCACAATACAATTTTCAAAAAATAATGAGGTAAAATGTACACAACCGTCACTTTTACAATTTGTACGTGCTCGACTAATCCCGTGGCGGTATAAGGGCACCCAATGACGACCAGAAAACGTCGAATGTAGTAAATATTTTGTACAGTCGCAAGTTTTTGTACAGTGGTAAGAGAGAGTGCTATAAACAACATACTAGAAATACTCACTGGTGAGGGATGAGTGTGGGAGTGGAGATGTATGTGTATGTCACTCTTGTACTTTTCTTTTTGTTAACTCAAAAACCATGGTGATAACGTATCCCACAAAAAACATTCAAGTACATTTTCTACAAGAAAGATCCGATTCTTTTCATCAGAACTAACAACTTGGCTGTAGCGAGGGGGAGAATACGAAAATCTCGCTTGTGGTTTCCGAAGGCCAAGAATAACATTGTGGGCTGCAAATAATGACACCGTCAGGGAAGCTAAATCACCCTGTAAAAGGACCAGTGAAACGAAAGGGGTCAAGTATAATAGCTAGAAATTCCGACAACACATTATCAAAGATTGAAAACGGAGAGCGGGGAGCGAGTTGGGAAGGGTGTGACGTGGGGCGTGAGGCACTGAAGCGCAGCACAGAAGAACTACGACCGCATAGACGTGTTCAGTATGTGCAAAGTAACAGAAAAGACGTACCATCAGAAGTTTTTCAACTCACTCTGTGTATCCCATATGGATACATCAGTCATAGGAAGAATAATTCATCACATGGTAATCTCTGGTCATTAATAATTCCCATCTAACAACAACGTATACGAATACTGTTTGTGTGAGTTATCACTTTGTAACTCCGTTCAGAAAGGCGTTTAAACATTCCCTTCTCCATAACTGTGTTAAATATGTAGATGGCCATTGTATATGATACATTATTACATCTTAGACAGCAAACGTTTAGAGTTCGTCAGGGATTTACGTATACAGAAAGTTTTTTAAGGAGTTTTGTTAGACAATGTGACTGCCGCGTAAAGCCTCTCAGAAGAGTTAAATCGGACGATGACAAGGAATAACCGGCAATTATGTCAAGAATTAGGCAGAAACAGAATACTATTGGAGGTATAATATAGATGAAACAAAGTCTCACTATTAGCTACAACGAATAGGTTTGGTCACATGAGGATAAACAGTTGTTACTTTCTCCAGTTTCGATGCATGAGTTCCGTCTTGATCATAAAAGTGAATCTACTCAACCTTATCATCTTTTAAAGTAATCAATGTCATTACAAGACCACTTACCGTTGGTTGTAACTTACGAAGACGTCTTACATCCAGCAGATGAACTGCTGCTGAAAGTGGATATAAAAAGTTCCCAGGAAAATTTCACGGTTTTTCTGAAAACTTCGGACAAGAGTCTTAATTTTTGCAAAGTAGACCACAAAATAATCAGACAAAATGTATACAAACGCCCCTTTTACAATTTGTATGTGCTCGACTAATCCGGTGCCAGTCGATGAATACCAAAAAGGTCGAATGTAGGAAATATTTCGTACAGTCGCAAATTTTTGCACAGTGGTAATACGGAGTACCACGAACAACATACTAGAAATACTCGCTGGTGAGGTATGAGTGTGGTGGTGGAGTTGTATGTGAAAGTCACTCTTGTACTTTTCTTTTTCTTTTTAATAACTCGGAAACCATGGCTTCCAGCGAAAACGAATCCCACAAAACAAATTCAAGTAAATTAAATTTTCTACAAGAAAGGTCAGATTCTTTTTCTCCGTAGGAATAACAAGGAAGACAATACGAAAATGTCGCTCGTGCTTTCCGAAAGTCAAGAATAACGTTGTGGGTTGCATACACCGATAACGATAGGGCCAGTTAAATCACCCTGCAAAATGGCCAGTGAAACAAAAGAGAACAATTGGTGGTAACTACAAGGGTTAGAAGAGACTCCGAGAACACACTATCAGAGACTGAACGACGAGAGCGGGATGCTAGTCGGGAAGGGTGTGAGGTGAGGTCCGAGGCACTCATGCGAAGCGCGGACTAACTGCGACTGCATACAAGTGCTCAGTCTGCACAAAATACTAGGAAAGACATACCATCAGAACTTTTTCAACTCACTCTGCGTACTCCACATGGATAGAGCAATCATAGCATGACTAATCCATCACACGGTTATCTCTAGTCATCACTAGTTCCCATCTAGCAACAACATGTACGAATACTAACTGTGTGAGTGATGTATCACTTTGTAACCTCGTCCGGAAAGGAAATTAAACAATCTGTTCTCCATAATAGTATTAAATATGTGGATGACCATTGTATATTATACACCATTACATCTTAGACAGTAAAATGGTTCGAGGTCGCCAGGGATTTATGCATACAACAAGTTTTTTAAGGAGTTTTATTAGCTAATGTAAGTGAAGCGCAAAACCTCTCACGACAGTTAAATCGGACGATGACAAGGAATAACCGGCAATTATGGCAAGGATTTGGCAGAAACAGAATACTATTTGAGATATAGTAAAGATGAAACGAAATCTCACTATTAGCTCCAACGAATAGGATTGACCACACGAGGATAGATAGTTGCTACTTTCACCGGTTTCGCTGTATATGTTCTGACTTCATCATATACGTGTATCTACTCAACCTTCTCATCCTTTAAAGTTATGGATGTCATTACACGACCGCCTGCTGTTGGCTGTAATTTACGAAGGCGCCATATACCCAACAGCTGAAAGTGTATATAAAAACATTCGAGAGAGATCTCACGGTCTGTTCTGTCAACGTTGTACGCAAGTGCGAGTTTTATTTTCAGCAAAGAAAATCTCTATATCTCGATGACTATTTGGGAGATGCGAAAGTACTTTACACGTAAGATATGAAAGGAAGTAAATACAATGCGAATAACGTGAAATAAAACATTATACACATGCCATCAGAATATACGTGTGTTTAGTCTCCTACCTCCATATACGAAGTCCGATGAGACGTCTGCCGACATATACTACTGGACATAAACATAAAGTGTGTTTATAAGCCTTTATAACCACGTAGACTCGAGACTGTGGGTAGGCCAGATGACTTCAAGAATATTACTGTGCAGAACCAGCTGGATCATAGATGCTGCTTTATGACAGGGTTCACTGTCGTGCTGATATGTCTCCGAACTGTTCCTCTGCCGTACACGGTACAGAGTGCTGGAAATGTTATCATTTCCTGTCGCATTTAAAGTTTTCTTAGGAGCAATACGGAAACCACAACCTAAAAACGACAAAATCCCCATATCGTAACAATATCACCTCCTCTGTGCTTCATCCACTGCTCAGTGTCATCATTATTCACACAGCCTGAAGCGTCACTTTTCACTGACTACAGAAATGAGTGGCGTATGAGGAGCTCCTCGATAGTTGTACTCCATTCCGCTTAACACTCTAAGCAACATTATTGTGTTTGTACTAGTGGTAGTAGCAGTTTGAAACTTACGAGTGAATGCTTCCAATGATTTAATCCGACTTTTTACAACCACCCTCCGAGTTTGCTCCACTGTTCCTGATCGTCAGTGGAGGAGGCCTGCCTGGACTTCGTTTAGCGAGGTTTCTCTTCGCATTTCCACTTCACACTAACATCTCCAGCACGCGACAAGGCCAGCTTTAGAAGAGACAAAATGTCCCCGACAGGTTTGTTAACCTGGTGACATTGAAACGCTTAGCCTACGTTCGCAGCCACTGAACTTTTCTGACCGACCCATCCCCCTATTACCGCTTCCCTGCATACGACCCTGCTCCCACAGCCGGTGGTTCTGCAGACCAAAGTTCATGAGTGACGTCAGCTATTGCACACGAAAAAAAGTGCCACTCAGAAGAGACAAGGTTAATACATATTAAAAGATGGTTTGAACCTTACAAACACTGGTCTCATTGTCGCAATTAGAAACAAGTATAATTACAACGTTAGAAACATGATTGTAATTGAGCTTAATGGAATACACAGATAAAAATAAGATCGCTTAGGACTGATGTTTATCAGCAGTTGTAGTAACACGTACGGCCATGTACGGACCTAAAGCAACACTACTGGCCATTAAAATTGTTACACCAAGAAGAAATGCAGATCATAAACGGGTATTCATTGGACAAATACATTATACTACAACTGACATGTGATTAATTTTCACGCAATTTGGGTGCAAAGATCCTGAGAAATCAGTACCCAAAACAACCACGTCTGGCCGTAATAACGGCCTTGATACGCCTGGGCATTGAGTCAAAACAGAGCTTGGAAGGCATGTACAGGTACAGCTGCCCATGCAGCTTCAACACGATACCACAGTTCATCAAGAGGAGTGACTGGCGTTTTGTGACGAGCCTGTTGCTCGGCCACCATTGACCAGACGTTTTCAATTGGTGAGAGATCTGGAGAATGTGCTGGCCAGGGCAGCAGCTGAACATTTTCTGTATCCAGAAAGGCCCGTACGGGACCTGCAACATGCGGTCGTGCATTATCCTGCATAAATGTAGGGTTTCGCAGTGACTGAATTAAGCGTAGAGCCATGGGTCGTAACACATCTGAAATGTAACGACCATTGTTCAAAGTGCCGTCAATGCAAACATGATGTCACCGAGACGTGTAACCAATGGCACCCCATAGCATCACACTGGGTGATACGCCAGTATGGCGATGATGAATACACGCTTCCAATGTGCGTTCACCGCGATGTCGCCAAACACGAATGCGACCATCATGATGCTGTAAACAGAACCTGGATTCATCCGAAAGAACGACGTTTTGCCATTCGTGCACCCAGGTTCGTCGTTGAGTACACAATCGCAGGCGCTCCTGTCTGTGATGCAGCATCAAGGGTAACCGCAGCCATGGTCTCCGAGCTGGTAGTCTATTTCTGCTGCAAACGTCGTCGAACTGTTCGTGCAGATGGATGTTGTCTTGCAAACGTCCCCATCTGTCGACTCAGGGATCGAGACGTGGCTGCACGATCCATTACAGCCATGCGGATAAGATGCCTGTCATCTCGACTGCTAGTGATACGAGGCCGTTGGGATCCAGCACAGCATTCCGTATTACCCTCCTGAACCCACCCATTCCATATTCTGCTAACAGTCATTGGATCTCGACCAACGCGAGCAGCAGTGTCGCGATACGATAAACCGAAATCGCGATAGGCTACAATTCGACATTTATCGAAGTCGGAAACGTGATGGTACGCATTTCTCCTCCTTACACGAGGCATCACAACAACGTTTCATCAGGCAACGCCAGTCAACTGCTGTTTGTGAATGAGAAATCGGTTGGAAACTTTCCTCGTGTCAGCACGTTGTAGGTGTCGCCACCGGCGCCAACCTTGTGTGAATGCTCTGAAAAGCTAATCATTTGCATATCACAGCATCTTATTCCTATCGGTTATATTTCGCGTCTGTAGCACGTCATCTTCGTGGTGTAGCAATTTTAATGACCAGTAGTGTACAATGAAGCATCGTCAGTATTGAATGATTTTAATACCGATATCTTATTTTGCAAGACTATATGGGACCTCGTCAAAGTGTGGAGCCATTGTTTGGTTTATGAATTACACGACTGCAAAAGTTTCAGTGCTACCAAGG
The DNA here is from genome assembly GCF_023898315.1 of Schistocerca nitens. NCBI lineage: Eukaryota > Metazoa > Arthropoda > Insecta > Orthoptera > Acrididae > Schistocerca > Schistocerca nitens. The sequence goes on along the minus strand of NC_064616.1, from coordinate 448,490,534 downwards.
TACATTCGAGCACTATTTGGCGCCTGAACACATACTTATCGCTATCCATCGCCAAAAATTTCGCCCTATGGCTCATATACAGGGGTTCGACAATAATCACGAGAACACAAAAAACATAGACATTACCATGCGTGATTCAGTGAAGGAAACCTGTTGACTTCAAAATAACACCCAGTCATAAAAAAGAGAAAGAAAGAAAGATCGTGTATGATTTTCACAGGAATATCATATCATTCTTCCTTCTAAGTGGTGGCATGTCCCATCACTAACGCCGGCCGCTGTGAACGTGCGGTTCTAGGCGCTGCAGTCCGGAACCGCGGGGCTGCTACGGGCGCAGGTTCGAATCCTGCCTCGGCCACGGATGTGTGTGTTGTCCTTAGGTTAGTTAGGTTTAAGTAGTTCTAAGTTCTAGGGGACTGATGACCTAAGATGTTAAGTCCCATAGTGCTCAGAGCCATTCTAACCAATCACTGACGATGGAGGTATATTTCGATAACGCGCACTTCTATCCAAACTAGACCACAAAAGTTAAATAATACCAAGACCTGGTGACTGTGATTAACAGGGCAGTTGCAATAATTCATCATTTTGCTCACAAAACCCGTCCTGGACTATGTGAGCTGTGTGAACATGGGTCCGAACTTTTGGAATGCTGCATCACATTTGGGGTACAAACACTGTACCCTCGAATTGATCTGATCGTCGAAAATGGTCACCTAACACTTAGCAGTAATACAACCAAGATGAGTAACTATGGAGCCCATGGATTACGATGATATGGCTGCCCAGCCGATTAGCGACCCCAGTCACATTTCACTATAGTACACATACGTGGCGAGAACTTGCCAACAGCGTAAAACAAGACTTACCTGATCAAATGTCTTTCTTACATAGTCCAGCTTTTATCTCTCCGACACAATATTTTACGCTTATGGGCATTTGCATGATATAAGAAAGGTTTTGGAATGCGAGCCAGCCCTTAAACGCCTTGCTTATGGAGGTTCCTACGTGTTGTTTTGGTGCTGACAGGATTCGCGAGTGCGAAATTTCGATCTGCTGTGACTTTTGCAAAACTCGTCCACTCATTTTACATCAAAATCCTTTTCAATGACACACTTTCACGTTCGCTCAACACACACTTTCATCTGCATTGTGCCTATGCAGTTGATGTGTTTCCGCTTTCCCTGTATGCGTGATATACCTTCGATACGGTGTGTCTTGAAACATGAAACACTTCGACTGCCTTGGTTACGGGAACAGCCACCATACGAGCATCAATAGTTAGCACAGTTCTTGTACCTCCGACATACTGCAGTCACATCTACACAGAATACTGTTCTGGTCACGACAGAAACTTTAAACGCATTGAAGACATTGCGCAGGTGGTTTTCGTAGTCGAATACAAGAGCGCAACCTGCGGGCTAGACTTAAGTCTGAGTTTATGTTCAAACACGCATTTCTCGTGCTGTTTCCATATTTTTGTCCAACCCTTGTATACTCTAATAGATATCAAGTGCCTTCACAAAGGGACAGCGTACTTAAAGAAAAACTTACGCGCACGCGCACACACACACACACACGGTACTGATTCTCAGAGGTATGTTGAAGAACACGAATATACAAACTATATGCGGTGAATACCTGGATCTCATACGCAAATAATCCTGTGTCAGTTGATTCTGCTGCCGCTATCGCTCCTATCGTGTTATGCAACCCGCAGTGTTTTATCTAGCCTCCAGAAACCACGCGAGAAATTTTCATATTCTCTCGCTCGCTACGCAAAAACTATTAGACCTACAGAAAAATATTGTTCAGGACCTTCTGTAGGAAATGTAACATAGATAAATTTCATATCGAGATATGTTTTCGCTAGGGGCTGTATGTTTCGAGTTATTGAAGAAAATCGTACAAAAGTTAATTTCGAACACATGAAATATTCCTCAGATTATACCTTTTCTAGTCTTCGCTGTTGGCCTTATACGACCACCAGATTAATTAGTCCAGGAGCCAGTGACAGATTTTCATGACCAAGTCCCTACCAATTGACAATTCGTGAAATGAACTATTAATATTCGCGACCGTCGGCTGCGACTTCGTTGGTGGGGCGGGCAGTGGCAGCCTCCCACGCATGGATAAAAAAAAAGTTGTTTTAGTCATTTCCTATCATTTGAAAATTTGTCAGATTGTAGCTTACCTAAATTTTGAAGGAAAAATAAAGTCAGCTGACCATAACATGGTGATTATACGTCAGCTGGCTGCTTAAACACGAAAAAAATTATATTTTCAATGATTTTACTCTCAACTAAAAATGTATCTGGTGATAGTTTATATGCTACTATGAATGAAAATTAATGTCAGCTTGCTGTATCTCAGTGGAAAGTTTGGTAGCCGGTACCCTGAAAGGTGTAACGCAGCAGCATCCATCACCTACTGAATCTTATCAGCTGACGACTTTTCCCTTGACTTACAGCTTTGTTCATTATTTACGAAAGCCTGTTAACAATCCTCTTATAAATTTTCATGCGGGAGAAAATAACGTTTATTAAGTTATTCTCTTTCTTTTTACAGATTGAAGCTATACATTAGCCCTTTCGATACTGCAGCTAGGTTGTGGATTAAAATTACCTTCTCCGGATGCTATGTTACAGCAGAGCATAGAACGCTAAAGGCACACTTGTAGGAGTTACGTTTTACCCATGACTGCGGACAAAGGCCATTTGTTGTGTACAGCGCATGTAGAAGATTCTTGGTAGAAACGAAATTGGTGGGGAATGTAACGCGACTCGAAAAGAAATTGAAACTTGTTTAGTCGAACAGAGTGTTAGTATAGTAACATTTCAGTATTAAATAAAAATGTCTAGCGTAATACCTTATTGCGTCTTTTGCACACAAAAAAAGCTCAGTTTAAATTATTTAGCGAAGACAATTTAAATAAGTACATATATGTATTTATAATACGAAAAGCTAATAATCTAGCTGGTCACGATACTACTGTGCTTCCTACACAGCCAAACAATTTTCAGTTGTATCATAGTGAATGTTATCGACGTTATACAGCTTTGTCGCCTCAATATAGGAAAAGAAGAACGACATCAGAAGACACACCTTCTTCAACATTACCGAACGTATATGGATTGGATATAATTTCTTTAAATTATTTCGATCATAAATTTATATTAATTTAATGTAAGAAAAAGTATAATTTAGTAATATGTTATTTGCCTCATGTACGGTATCGCTATTACTGTATACACTATACCAAAAAAAAAAAAAATGGTCCAAATGGCTCTGAGCACTATGGGACTTAACATCTATGGTCATCAGCCCCCTAGAACTTAGAACTACATAAACCTAACTAACCTAAGGACAGCACACAACACCCAGCCATCACGAGGCAGAGAAAATCCCTGACCCCGCCGGGAATCGAACCCGGGAACCCGGGCGTGGGAAGCGAGAACGCTACCGCACGACCACGAGATGCGGGCTACACTATACCCTCTTTTTAGTAGAGTAGTATGTGTGTATGTGCGCTGTATAATGAAAAGTAATAATAATATAAGTTACACTTAAGAATAAATAATTTTTTAGGCAAAACGAAGATGCCCTTCATGTAAGTGCAGGACCAAGTGGACTCACAAACACCGGTAATACTCTGTCTGCCGAGGAAGCTGACGTCACTGTGTTTACCCCAGAGCTACAGGTTCCCGAAAATGCTAGCTAAGCTCCTGAAGATGTCACTGAAGATGTTACTGGAGGTAAAAATATTTGTATATGTTTCTTTTGCGGGGAGAGTCGAAGAAAATTTGAAGGTCGCGAGGAGAAATTATCTATTTTCACTGAAAATGGACGCGATTCAGTAGAAAATGTGGCGATAGAGAGCAACGATTCCGACATGATAAAAAAATTCAGAGCTTACCAACTGATGAAGAGTTATATTTTCATAAAAACTGTAAAAATAGTTACATAACTTCACGAGATTCTATATTAAAAGAAGAAAAAGATAAATCGGAATGACATTTTACACGAAAAATCCGAGCAGAAGCCTATAAAGTGGTTGAAAAATTTGTCGAGGAAAATATTATCTTACAAGAGCAGTCTTTCTCCTTAGAATTTTTAAATAATATTTTTATTGAACATTTGAAAAATAATCAGCAAGATGTTTCAAATTACAGTTTCAAACCATATCATTCAAAAGAAAGAGTATTAAAGAAATTTCCGAAAGAAATTTGCATATCTCCTTTAAAGGACAAATTTTTGTGAAACCTTTCAAAGGGATCATGATCCAAAATGAAGTGGAAAAGCAAAATATTTTAGATGCTGCTTCACGTATTCTACACGACGAAATACATCAAGTTAAATGTCTGAAGGTACCGAATCAGATTCAAACAAAAAACTAAATAGACGGTGAATTCGAAATTCCAGAAATATTAATAAATTTTTATAGAAAATTGATATCTGGTGAAAATTGTCAACGGGGACAGGACAAAAGAACAACAAAGGTAGCCAAATCATTTTCTGAAGATGTAATTCATGCTGTTTTTAATGGTCGAATTAAATTATCAAAACATATTTGTTTTGGCATGACTTTGAAGAGCAAAAAAATTATTAATATTGTTAATCAGTATGGTCATTGCTGTAGCTACAGTACATTGGAAGGCCTTGATACTGAGGTTACATTCACTTCTTGTGAGCTTTCCGAAATCTGTCCAGAAGGTATTTTACGAGCATCTCACATGTATACTGGAGTTACATTTGACAGTTACGATCGTTTCGTAGAAACTGCCACTCGCAAAGATACGCTCCACGATACTGTATTTGTAGGTATAATTTTTCAAATTGAAAACAATATCGTCAGTGAAGAAGCAGTTAATAACGAAAATGTACAGCAAAATTTTCGACTTGGAGTAGTTGTGGCAATGAAGCAGCAGTTGAGGACGATAATGTACATCAAGATCTTCAGATGGAAAATGATGTCGTAGGTGAAGCAGTAGTTGAGGACAATAATTTACTGCAAGATCATGATATTGAAGGTAGTATCGTCAGTGAAGTGGACAATGTTTCGTCATACCGATCTCGCAAACACAGACGGAATTTTGATACTGTTACTCTAGAACAACATAAGTTCAACAAAAAACCGAGACTTGTGGAAAGTATGCTGCCATCTGATGCATCATTACACCATAAATCTTCAATCAGTACAACACATTGATTTTGCATGGATGCTTTCAAACTATTTGCAATTATCAGGTAGACCGATGTGGGTTGGTTATAATAGTTTATTGCATGAAGATCGATCTTCCAAGCACATTATTTGTTATTTAACAACGATCAATGCTTCACCAACGAACAAAGATACGATTTATGAGACTATGATTCAAAGTCAAAAGGTGGGTCTTGAGTGCGGGAAAAATTACATTGAAGTAACTTACTATCTTGCTATTGCAAAAATTGCGCTACAGATCCAAACTACAGAAGCCAACACTTTTGACAATTTATTCATCCACTTTGGAGTATTCCATATTATGATGGCGTACTTCAAGGCACTAGGTAAATTCATAGATAATTGTGGTTTTGTCAACCATCATGGTAAATGAAGAACTCGCCAACGTAGCAGTCAACGGGTTCATTACTGGCAAACATTTTAAAAGATGTAAGCGTTTACATCCTATGATTACGTTATCACTGAAAATATTATATTTTGAACGCTTCATTCATCAAGAAAAAATAAATTTACCCGATGAGTTGAAAACCTAGTTGTTATGGTTTCTAAAAACAAGGGCGTTTGAATCTTCATTGCAACAAGCTGAATCAACGGAAATATTTAATAAATATGAGCAATTACAGTAGAAACATTGGAAGGCAAACATGGTAAGACAGCGCAGTATTAGATGATATATGTAAGAGTGATCGATTACTACTTAGTGCTTACTACAGGCATCCGTACCAGCAATTTCGGAATGCTTTATTGAAATTAGTTAATTTGGATTTTATTTTCAATCAACCAAATTAGGCGCGTTATTTAATAAAGTACCTCGATAATTCAATGAAAGTTGACGAGATTCATCCAGGCTTACGTGAGAATTTTTAGAAGGTATCATTCGGTATAAAGCGGACCAAAAACAATTTTTCGAAATAACCATTCGTGAATAATTTGATGATTATAAACAATCCGCCTCGATTGCAAATAGAAACCGGATGTTGACCTAGGTTTCGACGGGGGTAACCACGCATTATTCGGAACACACTAAAACTACAAACTGCCCAAAGAGGATGGTTCTGTATTAATGTTCTTCCTTCTTCGGAACACACTAAAACCACAAACTGCCTAAAGAGGCATGGTTCTGTATTACTGTTGGACCAAGACTCTTTAGGCAGTTTGTAGCTATAGTGCGTTCTGAACAAGGCGTGGTTATCCGCGCCGAAACCTAGGTCAACATCCGGTTTATATTTGCATTCGATGCAGATTCCTTATAAACATCAAAATCTGCGGTATTTATAGGAGACTAATAATTTTTTGGGACAATCTATACAATCTGAGGATCATGTGAATACTATGAAACATATAATGACCCTGAATATGTTACGGAACGCACATAAGCTTCAAATGTTATTGCTGATCCGGTAAAATTAACGTTTCTTGAAACTTCAAAGCAATAACATGTTTCTTAACTTCCCATAATTTACGTACATTTACATGACAAAGTGATGTTAGAAATGTTAATAGACATCCTTAACACGGCCTATATACCCTAGTAAGGTGCATAATAATATCTATTTTGTACTTTGGTAAATAATCATTAATTTTTGAAATTGTTATATATCTTAATTACAAACTTCATTTATCCGAAACTTATTTCAAAACCAGAGAGAATTCATAGTTTTTAAATTTATGTTATTCTGTAATTCCACAGTAACATCTACAAATTTCGTGCAGCAATTCGACTGTGGTTAGTCAGAGGTATTCAGTATTAAGTGTTCTCGGTTTCCATGTACACAAACTTTATCGACCATTTTTAAAAAATTACATGTTGAGTTTGGTTTACCATTTTTAAAATATCTAATTAATCCAGGTACATTTCAAACAAATTACTTATCTGAATTAACAACACTTTCCAGTGAATCAGTTACAAAATTTCTATTAATTATTTTTTAGTCTTCAATAAATATTTAGAATTTTGTGCACAAAATGGTACTTAAATCAATCGCTTCGGACATCCGGAACACGTTAGAAAGCCAATTTACCGTTATGTGAAGTACCTTGGAGACGGAGACTCCAGATGGTTGCAAATAGGTTGGAAAATATGCCTTATGGAAGAACTGCAAAAATTGAAAAGTTACTGTCTGTTTCTCAAGTCCAAAAGAGGATGGGCACACGTTTACGTAAGCTAATAAAAGATATGAAGGAGAAAAACCTCAGTGACAGCAAACAAACTGGTTGTCGGGGTCGTCTTACTAAGGAAGACGTAACAAATGTGCAGCTCTATTATATCTTAGCCATAAGAAAGAAGCGAGACAATATTGAGACCATAAAGAAAGCAGTATGGGCTACCTTTTTCCACAAAGCTTCTACGGATGACCATCCACAGCATGCTCTCTGTGACAGTGGTGTAGACACATGGTGTCGTTACAAAAGAGCAATAGCAAATGGCGAGACTTATGCACACCATCACTCCCTGCCATTTGAGGTATTAGAAGCAATTAAGCCCATATACAGGGACCCAAGTGACACTAAACTATTGTCATAGTGCTTACATGAAAAGACACAAAATGTTAATGACTGTTTAAACCATGTGATATGGGAACGCCTGCCTAAAACTGTGATTCTTGATATCAGCACCTTTAGATTAGGTGTATTAGATGCAGTTATTTGCTTTAATGATGGGGCAGTTAGCACTGATGGCAATTGGTTCCTTGAGAGTGGCAGAAGGCGAAAAATGGGTTCTTGAGGCAACTACAGAGACCAGAGTAGCAACGAGGAGCAAGAAAAGAGGAGCGAATATGAGGTACACACAAACCAAGAATATTATGCAACTGGCGGGTTTTAAGAACAACACAGGTGAGTAACCGATGAAATGTAACTTTAAACTGAATTTCCCAAGAATCTAATTTTCCGACTTGTTTATTTTAGTAAAAAAAGCTATTTCAGCTAGAGGTCTGACTTTCTTTTTATATTTCAGCTACCAATTGGAGAAAAGTAGACTACAGGCTCCATCTTACTTTCACTAGGAAGAAAAATATATCCTTATTAATTATTAAAAAATTACCTTAATTTTGACTCACAGAGCCATTTATTTATAGTATAAGTAACTATGGACTGGAATCGTTTGAGTTAAGTCTACTTTTTAAATAACAATGTCATAAATGCACCCAAAAAGTTTTAAGCATCTAAGAAAAGTAGTTAATAAGTCTATTGATTTTAAACATAGGCTGGCAGGAAAAATTTTAAATTACTGAGCGACATACATGTTTACACGACAAAGGTTATATCAAAGCTATTCTAGTTATTCTTGATCCAAAATCTTCGTTCTTAAAACACTTTCATTGTCCAAACATTTCTTTGTATTCAGAGGTCACATTATGTATTAGACCCTCATAAACTTTATGAAAATTCTTACTGCTTTTCCAGCCGTTCACTGGCAAGTTACCTGAAAATATTACACTGCATGTGACTAAATATTTTATGTATGTTCAGTTATTAAAAATTCACTGTAAATTTCCCAAAAGAATCAAAGACCGTCAGTACAGGACGTCTGCCGTATCTTCGTTTAACAGAGGTTTTTCTTCGCCTTTCCACTTCACAATCTCTTCAACAACGGGCTACCTGGACAGCTTTAGAACGGACGAAATGTTCGCGAGTGATTTGTTAATCTGCTCATATCCAATAACTAACCTACGTTCCAACTCACTGCGCTCTCCTGATCGACTTATCCTTCTATTATTTCATTGATACTGACGATCCTGCTGGTTTATTTCCTGATTCCCGAGACTAAAGGACACAAGTCACACAGGAGAGAGACAAGGTTAATGTATAGTAAAGGGTGATTTACCCTTGCAGTCAGGGATAACATTGACACAATTAGAACGTGCATAAAACCATACCTAGAAAAAAGACTTTAATTGTTCTTAAGGGAATACCACTACTATTCAGATCGGGCAGGACTAATGTTTCTAAAGGGCTATAATAAAACGTCGTTCATGCACGGACCTAAACCTATACTGAAGCAAAACAAGTATTGAATGACGTGAATGCATATCTATTATGTTGAAAGGTAACTTGGGACCCACATAATTGTGGAGGCATAGTTGGGCTTATGGATCACGCGAGTGCCTCTCCCATTACCATTGGTATCATTGCTGACAAGATACTTCCGAGCACTATTTGATGTCTGCACAGATCCTTATCGCGAGTTTCAACCGAATTTCGTAATATTCTTCCCACAGTATAGTGGCTTCTCGTGCTCAAATAAAACAGGGTAACTACTGACAGCAAGTGCAACGGACAGAAGAGGTTCCGACAACACACTATCGGAGATCGAAAGCGCTCATGCCGAGCAAAGACAACCTGTGTCCGCACAGAAGCGCTCACTATATGCAAAACTATAGCAATGGCATACCATCAGAATTTCCATGTCGCAACATAAAATCTACATGTACATTTACATTTATACTCCGCAAGCCACCCAACGGTGTGTGGAGGAGGGCACTTTACGTGCCACTGTCATTACCTCCCTTCCCCGTTCCAGCTGCGTATGGTTCGCAGGAAGAACGACAGCCGGAAAGCCTCCGTGCGCGCTCGAAACTCTCTAATTTTACATTCGTGATCTCCTCGGGCGGTACAAGTAGGGGAAAGCAATATATTCGATACCTCATCCAGAAACGTACCCTCTCAAAACCTGGACAGCAAGCTACACCGCGATGCAGAGCGCCTCTCTTGCAGTCTGCCTCTTGAGTTTGCTAAACATCTCCGTAACGCTATCACGCTTACCAAATAACCCTGTGACGAAACGCGCTGCTCTTCTTTAGATGTTCTCTATCACCTCTGTCAATCCGGCCTGGTACGGATCCCACACTGATGAACAACACTCAAGTACAGGTCGAACGAGTGTTTTGTAAGTCATCTCCTTTGTTGATGGACTACATTTTCTAAGGACTCTCCCAATGAATCTCAACCTGGCACTCGCCTTACCAACAATTAATTTTATATGATCATCCCACTTCAAATCGTTACGTACGTATACTCCCAGATATTTTACAGAAGTAACTGCCACCAGTGTTTGTTCCGCTATCATATAATCATACAATAAACGATCCTTCTTTATATGTCATACAAGCACTAACTGTGTGCGTTGTGTATCATTATGAGACCTACTACAGAGAGCAGAATTAAACATTCCCTTCTCCATAAAGGTATTAAATTTGTGGCCGCCCATTGTATATTACACACTACTAGATAACAGACAGCTAATATTGTGAGGTCGCCATTGATTCGCGTATACAAGACGCTATCAGAATGTTTATTAGCAAATGTAAATGCAACGTAAAGCCTCACAGGACGGTTGACTCGGACAATAACAAAGAATAACTGGCCCTTCATACAATTTTAGAAGTTATTCAATACCTTTTGTGGTATAGTAAAAATGAAAAAATCTCGGTATCACCTGTAACGATCACGTGAGGCTATTGTTCAAAGAGTGACGTTAGTTAGTCTCGAGCAGTGAAGGTCTCTTAAAGAGAGACAACAGCAGCCATTACTTATCCTTTCTTAAATCGTTAAACCCCTAGCACACAGTGTCTAGTTCCCTTCATCTGGGAACGATTAGTCTTTCAGTAACCAATATTGATACAGTTTTCTCGTAGCAAGAAGGCTCGCATTTATAGCTTCGTTTCCACTTCACATATATTGCGATCCTGTAACCACTCGAACCGTATATTGTTTCCCTTGCCGTAGTTTATGTATATTTACATGACAAGGTGATTTTACAAATGTTAAGAGACATCTTTAACATTGCTTACTTGCTGCAGATAAGTGATCGCTAAATCGTATTTCATACTACGGTCCATCATCGTTAATTTTTGAAATTAATTTACTTTATTAGTACAAAATTTACTAATGCCAATCTTATTAACAAGAACTGAAACAATTCCCACATTTTTCATTATCGTTACTGAAAGGTATCGCAGTAACATTTCGTTAATTCGTGCAGAAACCACACACCGGTTACACATGTTTACACGGAAACTAATTTAAGTACCAACTAACTAATTTTTAAAAATTACATGCTGGATTCAGTTTACATTTAAAAATAGAATATTATCTAAATATATTTCAAAACAGAGAATTATCTAAACTAAAAATTGCTTTGCGTGTGCCTAAGATATTCTATTTGTCACATTTTATTCAACCTGCAATGCACAATTTCCCAAAACAATCAAGTTTTCCCTCTCCATTGTTTACAGAAGGCCACCTTCATTGTTTGAAACCAAATTTGAATGGATTACAATTGGAATATATGTCTAATCACGCTGAACGCACCATAAAGGGAAACGTTCTCATGTGTGGCAGTCACCCTTCCTAATTCATCACGTAATTACACAGATAGATCTAACTTTCAGCGGTGTAATGTATATTTACGAGTTCTGTCTACATCATAAACATGATTTTACTCAACTTTCTCTTCTTTTAAAATTGTACGTGATCTGTGAATATCGGATACAAGTATGAAGTTTATTTTCTACAAAAGAAAGCTCTGGATTTTGATGACTATTTGGAAGATGCTAAAGTGTGTTGCACCTTAAATAGGAAAAGAACTAAATACAATGTGAGTAACGTGAAATAAAACACGAATTATATGACACCAGAATATACATGCTATTAATGTGTTACCGCCATATACAAAATCTGATGAGAGGTATCCAGGCACCTGGTACTAGACATATATACGAAGTGTGTCCACCCTTCGCCTTTATAATCGCATCGACTCGAGACATTGGGTAGGCCAGGCCATTTCAAGAATGTTATTATACACAAACAACTGCGAAACTGATGCTGCATTATGAGAGGGTGGACTGTCAAGCTGATACAATCAATCATTGTCCACAAACTCTCCCTCCGCTGTATGTAGTACACACTACAGCCAAATGTATTCATAAACATTTGCTTTTGACGTTTTCTTATCCGAAATCGGGGAAAAACCGCATTACCACCAAAACAACCCCATGCCGAAACAAAAACACATCCTCTGTAACTCACTGTTGGCATTCAACACGATAACAGTTAACGTTCTCCAAGCGTACGCCAAACCCAAACTCATCCATAGGTTTGCCATAGCAACAGCACGATTCATCACAACAAATCACTCGTCCCAATTCTCCAGTGCCCAGTGGCGTCACTCTTTACACAACGTCTAGTGTCACTGTGTACTGACAACAGAAGTGAGAGACTAACGAGGAGTTGCACCCCCGTTGTATTTCAGTCCGTTTAACATCCGATGCAACGCTATTGTCTTTCTAGTACTGGTAGTAGCACTCTGAAAATTACATCTGGATCTTCGAAAGACTTAATCTGACATTTTACAACTACGCTCTGGCATGCCCGACAGTACCTGAACGTCAGTACAGGACGTCTGCAGTATCTTCGTTTAACAGAGGTTTTTCTTCGCCTTCCCACTTCACAATCTCTTCATCAGCTGACTACTTGGTCAGCTTTAGAAGGCACGAAATTTTCTCAACTGATTTGCTAATTTACTCATGTGCAATGACTAGCCTACGTTCCAACTCACTGCGCTCTCCTGATCGACTTATCCTTCTATTACCTCATCCCTACTGACTATCCTGCTGGTTCATTTGCTGCCTCCCGAGACTAAGGCAGATAAATCACTCAGAAGAGAAAATGTTAATATACAGTAAAAGGCGATTTGACCCTTGCAATCACTGATAACATAACAAACTTAGAAGCCTGCATACAACCATCGCAAGAAAAATGCTAGGAAAATGACTTTGATTGTTCTTAAGGGAATACACGAAATAAATGAGATTGGACAGGGCTAACGATTCTAAAAGGTTGTAATAAAACGTCGTTCGCGCACAGACCTAAACCTATACTAACGCTATCCAAATACTGAATGACGTAAATATATATCTGTTATGTTGCATGCTATCGTGGGATAGTATGGGTTATGGATCCCACGAGTGCCCTACCCATTACCGATAGCATCAATGCTGACAAGATACATCCGAGCACTGTTTGACGTCTGCACAGATACTTATCGCTGGTTTTCAACGGAATGTTATACCATTCTTCCCACAGAATAGTACCCGGACGTGCTCAAATAAAACAGGGTATCTATTGGCGGCAAGTGCAAGGGACAGACGACGTTCCGACAACACACTGTCAGAGATTGAAAGCGCTCATGCCAAGCAAAGAAAACTGTGACTGCATAGAAGAGGATACTATATGCAAAACTATAGCAATGGCATACCATCAGAGTTTGTTCAAATCATTCTGCACACTCCATATGGCTATGGCAGTCATTGCAGGACTTACTCATCACATGGTAACCTCTGCTCATAAAAAATTTCCATGTCGCAACTCAACATACAAGCACTAACTGTGTGCATGACGTATCATTATGTGACCCACTACAGAGAGCAGTTTTAAATACTCTCTTCTGCATAAAGGTATTAAATATGTGGCCGCCCACTGTATATTATGCATTACTAGACCATAGACAGCTTATGTTGTGAGGTCGCCGTGGATTTGCGTATGCAGGAAGTTTTCAGAACCTTTATTAGCACGTGAAAATGCACCGTAAAGCCTCACAGGACTGTTAAATCGGATGATGACAAAGAATAACTGGCACATCCTACAATTTTAGATATTATTCAATACCATTTGTAGTATAGTAAAGATGAAAACAAATCTCGGTATCACCTGCAACGAATGGTAGTGATTTCATAAGAATGTTATTCGGAGCATGACGTTAGGTGGTCGGTCACGAGTAACGAAAGTCTCAGAAAGAGAGACACGAGAAGCCATTACTTATCCCTTCTAAAATCGTTAAATCCCTTGCACACACTTTCCAGTTCACTTCACTTGGGAACGATTAGTCTTTCTGTATCACAGCTGCTACAGTTCCTCGTAGTAAGTAGGCTCGCATTTACAACTTTGTTTCCCATTCGCATATTTTGCGGTCCTGTAACCACTCGAACATTTATATTTATGATACTTGTCCTTGATCGCATTTAAAACTACTTTTAACATTAAGCAACGAATTTCATTGACGAAAACTAAATTTAAGTGGCTCGCGTAAGTAATGAAACAATTTCTCCTTTTGCTTCCCTAACGTATATCCAAAAGTCAATTCCTTTCAGAGAAATTTTTAGAAAAACAAAAATTGCCTCCCATTTCTGTGGTCATTTACATTCAAACATCTCATTAACTTGCATCGTGTTCATTAATTTAATGCCGTAGTTAGTGAATTCGTCTTCATTGCAGTGCACTGTTCACGATTTTGTCTAGTTAATCACCTAGGACTCGTTACTAGTGCAATTCCTTTAGATTCACCTAATCAGTTTTACGCAGTTGTGGCATTAGTACCAGCGTTCGTTCGGACCTGTCACTAGGTCAACAGTTGCAGAACCAGATAGCAGACAGATGTAATTTCACATAACTGGAAACTCTAAAAGGATTCGAACCGGAGGTTTCTGACATGATGTTAAAAAATTAAATTCTTGGTATTGGTTCTAAAACGCACACAAATCTAAATTTAGAATCATTCTACATTATTCAACGGCGAAAGATGTCGAGCTCCAGGACAGTATTATGTACAAGACATTCATTTCTGTAATAGCTTTTTCTAAAGAAAAAATCCCTTAAACTTCTAGCATGTCGAAACGTTCGATTTCACTTACAATTGACAGAATGCACTTACAGCAAATTACAACACTTTTCTGATCACTTTATACGTATACCGGACAATGCACAACCAAAGTTCTTCGTCAGATACTACCATACAACCTGTACGATTGATAGGACTTGTATTTATGTTTGAACTCGCATTTTCCGTGACGTTTCCGTATTTCTGTCGAAACTCTGTAAAGTGCAACGTGTCAACTGCTTTCACAAGGGGAAGCTGTACTGTAACACTGATGCACTCAGACACAGTCTTGATACTCACAGGTCAATTGAAGAACGCGGTAATCGCTTGAGCCGATTCACAGATTCCTTTCTAAGGGCTAGTACATGTAGGAAGAAATATTGGTCGCAGCCATAAGGGACTGAATTGATTTCAACAATACACTAACAAATAGATATAGATAGAGAGAGATTGAGAGAGAGAGAGAGAGCGCTGAAGTAAGACGGGTTGCATCACTTTTAGAAGGTTAAGGCCGCTTCCGATCAAAAGTTGCATCACTTAAGTAATGACTATTGGAAACGAAACATCAATGGCTGCCATCAGAATTTCTTCAAGTCATCCTGCACATTTCATTGGAACATGGCAGTCATATTGTTTCTTTTTCATCACATGGTAGCCTCAAGTCGTCACTGATTATCATTTCACAACAGGACGTAACAGTCCTACCTCAGTGCGTGACGTGACTTTGTAAAGACAGTAGACTTAGCAATATCCTTCTCTGTGTGGCTGTCCATTGTATATAACCGAGATAGTTGTTTTGAGGAGTCAGATTAAACCACAGCAGTTTCTGTGGGCTTCGATCACAGCAGAGATTGTTATTGAAGGACATGGGCTGACTTCAGAGGATCCTGCTACAGCACGAGGGGCTGATCAACTTTATTTACCAAGATTCTGGCACCCTGCGGAAACTAATTATGTCAACAGGATTCAAACCAGGTGGCACACAAATTCTTTCACAAAGAGCAAGGAGATCTTCTCATTATACCTTCTTCAAAAATAAATAAACTAAAAACTGCTAAAGTATGGCAGACTAAGACCAGCCAACTTGATAAATTTCAACACAGGTGATACACAGATTGATGGGCAAAGTAAGAAATCAATGATGTAGCAGATTTACGTGAAATGTTAATATGATTCTTTCCGCGAGTAGCCAGCTAATTGATGAACTTCTTACACTGATTCTTTGGCGGGAGAAAAGACAGTCTTTTAAAATGATTCATATTGGGAAAACTTTCACAAACTTGTTACATTGGATATTTATTTTTTGACACGATCTCGTGGATGGGAGAGCAGACGACTAACAAACGAGAGAATCTCATGTGAAACGAGACTGTACACATGTTAAGAGTTAATAGAATATTTTCAGACTTCAGAGATGGGATATAGCAGCGTGTGGCACTTCTGTCTGGGGTGCCACACTCGACTTGTTGAGAATCAATGGCTGCACCACCAAAGTATGCTAGTGGCGTTTCTTTTGGATGTTTATAATGGGGTAATCTGGTGGCATCAGTTGGTTGCGAAAGAGTGAAGTTACAATCTTTCTGATACTTAATTCAATTCACGTAGGATATTCCATGTACAGGCCCCGGCGAATAATGGCATGATATTTGTTTTTCGCCAGTTGGACGATCGTAGCAAGACTGAGTGATTGTATATGAATATCTGACTACGTTCAACGTAACTAATTTGTTTGGATTATACTCATTACTGAATCCAAATGCTTCTCTCAAAAGCGGTACCAATTTAATCACTACTAGTTTTATCTCATTTAATTGTTCTAACTGAATATTGTTTTGCAGTGTTCGTAATTATTATCCACATGTATCCCTTCACGTTGATGATGAACTCCGAGCATCATTACAATAAACCTAGGTGCACTTCAACTAAGATTTTAATTTCGTAGTTAGTGAATTCGTTTTTTTGGAGTGTACTGTTCACTATTTTGTGAAGCCAAACTACCAAGACTCGTTACTAGTGCCATCCCTGTAGATTTTCCTAATCAGTTGTACACAGCTCTGGTATTGGAATAAGAGTTCAATCGGATCCGTCAGCAGGTCAGCAGATGCCTTTCCATACAGGAGATAGATGTAATCCTACCAGAATTCGAACCTGTGATCTTATGACAATCATTTAAGGATTTAGTTAAGTAACATAGGTTCATAAACGCTTTAAAAAAAGAATTTCGTATCATTGTATCATACTCATTTAGCAACACTTAATTTGTGTGTCTGGCAGTAGCAAGTAATCCATGTTCAGTTCCAGGACAGTATTTTGTACGAGACGTTCCTTCTGCAACAGCTATATCGATACAAAAAATCCTTTACACTTCTTGCTTGACGATACCTTCGAATTCACTTAGATTCGACTTAATATTCTCACTAACTGTAAAAGCTGCAAATAAAATGTACACAATAATAAATGCCCATGCCCCGACAAATGATAAAAATAATAAAAAAGAACACAGAGAAGAGGTAGAAAAATTTTGGGAGCTCTTAGATCAAACGACGAATAACATTAATAAAAATCACATCAAAATTTTAATTGGAGACTTCAATGCCCAGTTAGGAAGGGAAAAGAGATATAGAGACGTAATAGGGAAATGGACAGCACAAAGAAGAACAAACAAAAATGGCATAAGACTAGTGGAATTTTGCAGAAACCATGACATGATCTCAAAGTCGACGTATTTTAAGAGAAGACCAAGTAAACTAAAAACTTGGAAACATCCAGACTGGAAAAAAGGAGAATGGCAACTGGAACATGTCTGCATGGATAAGAATTACCACAAGGAAATTTACACTGTGAAAGTACTGAGAGGGACAGATACCGGATCAGATCATTACATGATAAAAATAAAAATTAAATTAACCCCATTAGCGAAGAAAATAATCCCACCAGAAGAAGAAGAGAACCTATGACCCTCATAAACTGATACAAAATGAGGATTATGAAGCACAAACCAGGGATATAAAAATAACAGATGATTTGGAAGAAATAATTCCCAAATTGAAACAAATAGCTGAACAAGTTGCCCCTATAAATCCAAGGGAAAAACACCAGTGGTGGAACGATGAATGTGATGAAGCAGTGTTGGATCGACACCAAGCCTGGTTAAGGCATCAAAATGAAAAAACAGAAAAATCATATTTGGAACTCACAAAACAAAGGAAGACAACACAAAAAATAATAAGGAGAGTTAAACGTCAGTACCAAAAAGATATACTTCTAATGATAGAAACAAATAGTGAAAAAACAAACTCAAGAGACTATTACAAAATATTTGGCAGACAATTACAAGGATATGATCCTCCAACATTAATGTTAAAAGATAAAGATAATAACCTAGCCCATAGCAATAGTAAAAATACAGAAATTCTAGCAGAAACATTTAACAAGTTACTAAATTGTGAAGATCCCCCAGAACTTCTTCAGATAAACACAGAAACCCCAATTAAAACACCAGCAGAAAATATAAATCCACCTACAATTAATGAGGTCTACAGAGCTTTGAAAGAACTCAAAAACTACAAAGCAAGTGGAGAAGATCAAACGTTTGCTGAACTTTGGAAATATGCAGCAGAACCAGTAATGATAGCATTACACCAATGCATAGTAAAAATCTGGAATGATGAGAAATTACCAGAAAACTGGACTACTGCTATAATATATCCATTACATAAGAAAGGAGAAAAATCAAATCCAGACAAGTATAAAGGAATTTCCCTTTTGGACTGCACGTATAAGATCATGTCAAGAATACTATACAACCGCTGTAAAGATCAACTAGAACTGGAATTGGGAGAATATCAAGGAGGATTTAGATCCTGGAGAAGCTGCCCAGAACAGATAATCACCTTGAAGTTAGTTATGGATGTCTACAAAAGAAGGCAAAAACAACTAGTCATAACCTTTGTAGATTTCAAAAAGGCGTATGATTGCATCCATAGATCTTCAATGATGAAAATATTAAGAAATTTTGGACTTCATCCTAAATTAATAAAAATGATACAGTTAACCTTAACAAACACCAAATCCAAAGTAAAATTTAGAGGAGAAATATCTGAACCAGTTACGATTAAAACAGGGTTGAGACAGGGAGATTGTTTATCACCATTGCTATTCAATTGTGCTCTTGAATATGTAATGAGAGAATGGTACAAGGAAAATCCTATGAATATTAAAATTGGAACTAAGAAAGATAAAATAAACCTAAATTGCTTGGGATTTGCTGATGACCTAGCATTACTAGCTAATAATATTCAGGAAGCCACGAAACAAATAACAAGCTTACAAAATATAGCACAAAAATTAGGACTCCAGATATCATTTGAAAAGACTGAAATAATGGTAACGGATCCACTTGTAATAGATCACATCACAGTGAATAATAGGGAAATTAAAATAGTGAAACAATTTAAATACCTGGGTGAAATTATAACACATAAATTGGACGAGAAACCTGCATGGCGAGCAAGAACTAATAAAATGATAAAAGCTCAAAAGCTAACATGGTCTACGTACAAAAAAAATGTCTATCAATTAAAACAAAATTAAAACATTACAAGACGGTGGCTCAACCAGAGGTGACATACGGAAGTGAAACTCTTTTTAAAGTCACCCAGAAAAACAGAATTGACAAAATTTTAAAAGTAGAGAGAAGAATTGCTAGAACATGCATAAATAAGAAATATCAAAAAGCTGGGCAATGGCGGATAGTTCCAAATGAAGTGGTATACAGAGAACTGCAGCCCATCACTGATACTATACGAAAGAAAAGGATCTCTTTTTGTGGTCACATTCTGAAGACACCAGAAACCAGATTATCAAGGAAAATTATTGAGAAACTCTGGAATTTGAAACAACAAGGAGGATGGCTTAAGGAAATAAGAGAGGATATGGAAGAACTGGAAATAACTCTGGATGATTTGCAGAACAAAACGCCAAATTTAAAGAAGTTGAGGGACACAGAAATAAGATTTAAACCAAAAATTGACAAACGACATACAATGAAAAGGGTATTTACAGATAAGGAACGACGAAAAGAATCGGAACGAATGAAGAGATACTGGGCCACTCGGAAGGGGAAAATACCAAAGAAGAGGACCAGAAATGATTGACTGAAGTGGTCCAATGAGGCCGTAAAAGCAGAAGAAGAAGAAGAAGAAGACTCACAGCAACACACAACACTCTTCTGATCATTTCATACGTATTAAGTATTCAGGACATTGCACATTCAAAGTTCTTCGTCAAATATTACAATGCAACCTGTACGATTGATAGGACTTGTATTTATGATTGAACTTACATTTTCCGTGGACTTTCAGTATTTCCGTCAATCCTCTGTGAAGTGCAACGTATCAATTGCATTCACAAAGGGAAGCTATAATGTAACACTCACGGTCTTAGGCACAGTGTTGATACTCACAGGTCGATTGAAGTATGCGGGAATCGCATGAGCCGATTCACAGAGATTTGTTTATAAGGGCAAGTACAAGTAAGAAGCAATATTGACGCAGCTACAAGGGATTGAACTCATTTCCGCAGTCCCCTAACAAAGAGGTACAGTGAGAGAGTGATAGAGAGAAGGAGGGGCGGCGGGGGGGAGGGGGGAGGGGGGGAGTGAGAGAGAGTTGAAGTACGAAGGGTAGCATCACTCTTGGAAGGTGAAGACTGTTTGCTACCAAAAGTCTGCGTCATTGAAGTAATGACTATTTGAAACGAAATATCAATGGCTACCATCACAACTTTTTCAAGTCATCCTGCCCATTTCTTTGGAACATGGCAGTCGTACTAGTTCTATTTCATCACATGGTAGCCTCAAGTAATCAGTTATTTTTATTTCCCAACAATACATAGGATTCCTACCTCAGTGCGTGAGGAGATCTTCTCATTGTACCTTCTTCAAAAATAAATAATCTAAAAGTTGCTAGAGTACGTGAGACTAAGAGCGGCCAACTTGATAGTTTTGTACACAGGTGATCCACAGATTGTAGGATTAAGTAAGAAATCAATTAAGTAAGAGAGCGACATGAAATGTTCCTATAATTTTGTCTGCGACTATCCAACTACTTGGTGAACTTGTTACACCGAATCTTTGGAGAGAGAATAGGCACTCCCTTAAAATTTTTCTCATTGAATGAACTTTCGCAAACTATTTCCATTGCATATTTATATTGGTGACACAAACTCGGAAGACACAAAGTCGGAGCTGGGAGAGCAGACCAATAAACGCCAAGTCTCTCAGGTGTAACGAGACAGTGCACGCATGCTGGGTTAACACAAGAGGTTCGTACTTCAGAGATGTGACGTAGGAGCGTGTGGCACTTGTGTTCGGAGTGGCACACTAGACATTTTCTGATGAGTAACAATTGCTGTCACCAACACAGCATGCTGCCTGCATTTATTTAAGATGTTAATGATGAGGTAATCTGGTGGCATTAGTTGTTTACGATAGACCGAAGTTAAATTTTTTGTGGTACGTATCTCAGTTCTGTCAGGATCATTCATGTACAGGGCAGGGCGAATAAAGGCGTGAAATTGCTTTTTCTCCAAGCGGCACGATCGTAGAAAGACTGAGTGATTGTATATTCACATGTGCCTGCGGTCTCTGTAACTAATTTGTTTGGATAATAGTCATTACTGAATCCAAATACTTTTATCAAAAACGGCTCCAACCTAATCACTCCTAATTTAATCTCATTTATTTGTTCTGAATGAACGTTGCATTGCAGTGTTCTTAGTTATTGTCCGTATTTATCTATTCATCTTGATGATGAAAATATTCCTAGATTCACTTGGGCCAAGAATTTAATGCTGTAGTTAGTGAATTCGTTTTCTTTGCAGTGCACTGTTCACGATTTTCTCAAGGCAATCAACTAGGACTCGTTACTAGTGCAATTCCTTTAGATTCACCTAATCAGTTTTATACAGTTCTGGCCTTAGTACTAGCGTTCATTCGGACCTGTCACTACATCAACAGTTGCTGAACCAGATAGCAGACAGATGTAACTTCACATAACTGGAAACTCTAAAAGGATTCGAACCGGAGTTTTCTGACAGGAAGTTAAAAAATTAGTTCATGGCATTGGTTCTAGAACGCACTAAAAACTAAATTTAGAATCATTCTATATTATTCAACGGCGAATACTTAAAATGTGTCTCAGGCACAAGTAAGTAAGAGATGTCGAGCTCCAGGACCGTATTTTGTACAAGACATTCATTTCTGTAATAGCTTTTTCTAAAGAAAAAATCCCTTAAACTTCTAGCATGTCGGAACGTTCGATTTCACTTACAATTGACAGAATGCACTTACAGCAAATTACAACACTTTTCTGATCACTTTATACGTATACCGGACAATGCACAACCAAAGTTCTTCGTCAGATATTACCATACAACCTGCACGATTGTTAGGACTTGTATTTATGTTTGAACTTGCATTTTCCGTGGCGTTTCCGTATTTCTGTCCAAACTCTGTAAAGTGGAACGTGTCAAGTGCTTTCACAAGTGGAAGCTGTACTGTAACACTGATGCACTCAGACACATTGTTGATACTCACAGGTCAATTGAAGAACGCGGGGAATCGCTGGGGACCGATTCACAGATTCCTTTATAAGGGCTAGTACACGTAGGAAGAAATATTGGTCGCAGCCATAAGGGACTGAACTGATTTCAACAATACACTAACGAATAGATATAGATAGAGAGAGAGAGAGAGAGAGAGAGAGAGCGCTGAATTAAGACGGGTTGCATCAATTTTGGAAGGTTAAGGCCGCTTCCGATCAAAAGTCTGCGTCATTGAAGTAATGACGATTTGAAACGAAACATCAATGGCTACCATCAGAATTTCTTTAAGTCATCCTGCACATTTCATTGGAACATGGCAGTCACATAGTATCTATTTCATCACATGGTAGCCTCAAGTCTTCAATGATTATCATTTCACAACAGGACATAACAGTCCTACCTCAGTGCGTGACGTGACTTTCTACAGACAGTAGACTTAGCAATATCCTTCTCTGTGTGGCTGTCCATTGTATATAACCGAGATAGTTTTTTTGAGGAGTCAGATTAAACCACAGCAGTTTCTGTGGGCTTCGATCACAGCAGAGATTGTTATTGAAGGACATGGGCTGACTTCAGAGGATCCTGCTACAGCACGAGGGGCAGAGTTCAAACGTACCTACAAATTCATGCAATGAGACATAGCTGTCGACTGCTTCCAGCTAGGATTACGCCCAGTCACAGAACACTTTGTTGAGAGCAGTGTACTCACCACAGTGACTTCACGGGATGCAACTGGAGTGGAAAAGCGATTGAATCAATATTCAAGGTTCTGATCAATTTTATTTACTAAGATTCTGGCACCCTGCGAAATCTAATTATGTCAACAGGATTCAAACCAGGTGGCACACAAATTCATTCACAAAGAGCAAGGAGATCTTCTCATTATAATTTCTTTAAAAATAAATAAACTAAAAACTGCTAAAATATGGGAGACTAAGACCAGCCAACTTGATAAATTTCAACACAGGTGAAACACAGATTCACGGGCAAAGTAAGAAATCAATGATGCAGCAGATTTACGTGAAATGTTAATATGATTCCTTCCGCGAGTAGCCAGCTAATTGATGAACTTCTTACACTGATTCTTTGCCGGGAGAAAAGACAGTCTTTTAAAATAATTCATATTGGGAAAACTTTCGCAAACTTGTTATATTGGATATTTATTTTTTGACACAATCTCATGGATGGGAGAGCAGACGACTAACAAACGAGAGAATCTCATGTGAAACGAGACTGTACACATGTTAAGAGCTAACAGAATATTTTCAGACTTCAGAGAAACTCTCTCAGGTGTAACGAGGCAGTACACATGTCCAGGGTTAACACAAGAGGTTGAAACTTCAGAGACTTGATGTAGGAGCGTGTGGCACTTCTGTTTGGAGTAGCACAATTGACTTTTTCTGATGGGTAACAATGGCTGTCACCATCATAGCATGGTGCCTGCATTTCTTTAGGATGTTAATGATGAGCTAATCTGGTGGCATTAGTTGTTTGCCATAGAGCGAAGTTACAGATTTTGTTATACTTATCTCAGTTCTGGCTGGATCATCCATGTACTGGACAGGGCGAATAAACGCGTGATATTTCTTTTTCTCCTAGACTGCGTGATTGTATATTCACATGTGTCTGCGATCTCCGTATCTAATTTTGTTGGATAATAATCATTACTGAATCCAAATGCTTTGTCAAAAACGGATCCAATTTTTCACTGCTTGTATTATCTCTTTTATTTGTTTTGGTTCAATGATATTTTGCTGTGTTCTCAATTATTGTTCATGTGTATCTCTTCATCTTGATGATGAACTCTGAGAATAAATACAATAATCCTAGAACCACTTGGGCCAACGTATTAATTCTGTAGTTAGTGAATTCTTTTTCTTTGCAGTGCACTGTTCACGATTTTGTGAAGCCAGTTACCCAGGACACGTTGTAGTGCAATCCCTTTAGATTCGTCTAATCAGTTGTACACAGCTCTTGTATTAGAACCAGAGTTCATTCGCACCATTCACTAGATCAACAAATGCAGAACCAGATAGCAGACCGATGTAACTTCACATAATTATAAGCTCTTCCAGATTCAGAACCTGGGATCTTGTGACAGGCAGTTAGAAAATTGTAATTTGGCACTGGTCCTTAAACGCGTTGAAAACTGAATTGAAAACCATTGTATAATATCCATTTAGGAATACTTAATTTGTGTCTCTAGCAAAGGTAAGTAAACGCGATTCATCTCCAGAACAGTATTGTGTACAACAGTACATTGTACAAGACCTTCCTTTCTGCAACAGCTATATCGAAAGAAAAAATCCCTAGAACTTCTACCTTCTCGATATCTTCGATTTCACTTACATGAAACATAATTCACTCACAACAACAAACAACACCCTTCTGATTACATTGTATGTATTCATGAAACTGCACAGCAGACGTTCCACGTCAAATATTATATGCAACCAGCACGATTAATACGACTTGTATTTATGTTTGGACATGCATTTTCCGTGGTGTTTCCATATTTCTACCCATCCTCTGTAAAGAGCAACGTATTAAGTGCATTCACAAAGAGAATGCTGTACTGCAACACTGACGGACACAGACACAGTGTTTATACTCACAGGTTAATTAAAGTAGGCGGGAAAAGCATTGGAGCTGATACACAGAGAATCCTTTATAAGGGCAAGTACAATTAAGAAGAAATATTGGTCACAGCTACAAGGGATTGAACTGATTTCTACAATACACTATCAAAGAGGTAGAGAGGCTGAAGTACGAAGGGCTGCATCACTCTTGGAAAGTAAAGACAATTTCTGACCAAAGTCTGCGTCATTCAAGTAATGACTATGTGAAACGAAATGACAATGATTACCATCAGAATTATTTCAAGAAATCCTGCACATTTCATTGGAACATGGCAGTCTTACTAGTTCTATTTCATCACATGGTAACCTCAAGTCGTATATCATTGTCATTTTACAACAGCACATAACAGTACTAACTCTCTGCGTGATGTGACTTTCTACAGATGGTAGATTTAAAAATTTCTTACTTGCTGTGGCTGCAAATTGTGTATTATTCATTATCACACATTACCACGATAATGTTTCTGGGGAGTCAGTGGATACCACAGCAGCGCCCGTGGGCTGAGATTTCGTCAGGGATTATTACTAAACAACAGAGGTTGACTTCAGAGGATCCTGTCTCAGCACGATGGCAGAGTTCAAACGTACCTACGAATTCTTGCAATGAGACATAGCTGTCCACTGCTTCCAGCTTTGGTTCAGCCCAGTCACGAACAGTTAGAGAGCAGTGTACTCAGCACAGTGACTTCACGAGATGTAACTGTAGTGGGAAAGCGATTGAATCAATAGTCAAGGCTCTGATTAACTTTGTTTACCGAGTTCTCTGGCACCCTGTGAAATCTAGTAGTGTACTCAGCTCAGTGTCTTAATGGGAGGTAAGTGGAGTGGGAAAGGAATTGAATCAATATCCAAGGTTCTGAGCAGTTATGTTTACTGATTTGTCGGGCACTCTGTGAAATCTAGATATGTCAACCGGATTCCAGCCCAGTGCCCACAAATGCTTCCTCAAAGAGGTAGGAACTATTCTCATTGTACCTTCTTTAAAAATAAATAAATTAAAAACTACTAGAGTATATGAGATTAAGAGGGCCAACTTGATAGTTTTGTACACAGGTGAACCACTGATTGACGGACTAATTAAGAAATCAGAGATTTAAGACAGCGAAAAGGAATGTTCTTATAATTTTGTCTGCGAGCACGCAGCTAATTTCTGAATTTCTTACACCGATTCTTTTGAGGGGGAATAGTAAGTTGTTTAAATTTTATCTCATTGGATAAACTTTCGCAAACTTTCTTCATTGTACATTTCTATTTGTGACACAAAGTAGGAGTAGGGACAGCAGAAGGCCAATACACGAGAGTCTCCCAGTTCAGACGAGGAACTACACACGTTCACTGTCAAGACAACAGGCTTCAGACTTCAGCGACGGGATGTAGCAGTGTGTGGAACTTCTGTTTGGAGTGGCACACTGAACTTTTTCTGATGAGTGGCAATGGCTGTTACCACCACAGTATGCTGCTTGCATTTCTTTAAGATGTTTATGATGAGGTAATCTGCTGGCATAAGTTTTATCTCGTAATTTCCGTATTATTGACCTTCCATGTTTATTGCAAAGTATCAGATGCTTTGACAATTGGAACGCACACTTCAACACTCAGACACACGAATAGTTCTCAGAGACCGGTTAATGTAGCTGATTATATAAACTACCTGCAGTCTGAACACGATACACACAGTGTACTTTTTAGGTGCCTTAAAATAAAAGGGGAACTCTTGGCGAAATCTAGAAGGGATATAAAAAAATTTCCAACATCACTCTACCAGAAAGAGGCAGAGAGAGAAATCTGGAGGGGGGAATTCACGACGTGAGCGTGAGGGCTAGAGGCAGTCATGCAAAGCGACGACAGTTAGAGACCACTCCACTTCGTCATATAGTTACTGAATACCTGCAACATAATGGTTTACCATCGGAAGTTTTTCAAGTCGTTCTGCACACGTGTTGAAAATATGATAGTTGTATAACCTCTAATTCCGTAGATGTAGACTACAGTAACCATTAATTTCCAAGTCGAAAAGGCGCATAGGAATACTGGCTGCGTGGTGTATCACTATGTGACGTCATGCAGATAGAACGCAGAGGCCAGCTCAAATAGTTCACTATACAGGATACCTCAGGAAAATACCTAGATCTGATATGCACAGCATCCTATCTATGGACCACTAAAAGGAAGGGAAACTGTTGGCATGAAGAAAGAGATGGTATACGAAACCCACAATACACTATCAAAGTGAGACACAGAAAGAAAGTCAGAAGAGGTGGTGTTGCGCGACTGTGCGGGCTGGCGGGCTGAGACACTCATGCAATGCGAAGACAATCAGCGACCGCTATACTTTCTCAAAGATGTGTTGAATATATACAGTATGATAAATAAGACATAACATCAGAATTTTTTCTAGTTCAGTACCAAAACGAATATGGTAGTCATATCGGCTCTTAATTTACCATATGGTAGTCTCCATTCGTCAATAATTGCAGTACTCGAACAGCACATACAAGTACTAACTGTGTCCATGATATATCACTAATGTGACCTCAGAGATAGCTGACGCTCCATCGCTGGTCCATAGTGAAATCATAACTGACTGCATCGTTCGGAATTCACATAATGCAATACGAGATTTGAGTTTAATGTTTGAGAATTCTGTATAAATTGCTATAAAAGAAAGTACTATTACCAGCAACTACGATTAATATTTATTAAGTGTGTCAATGCGAGCTGAGATACTGAAGTAATTTGATGCGCTCAACTGTAGATTATCTCACCGATCGATAGCGTTTACTTGTGATGGAATACCAACAGTACCACATGTCGCCTCGCACAGAGAAAGTAAGAAATGTATGGACATATTGAAAACGTCGAATTTCCTATTTCATAGTGTCCCAGTATGCAAAACATAGCGTGAAAATAATTCCAATACGATTCGTATTACCTTTCCAACGGCCTGTATAACTACGTTAGAGTTCATGATTAAGACCGATTTAAATATTGCCAGAGTATAAGGTACCAGTGGACTGTTCTGAGGGCTGCGTATTCTATGATGCGATATTTATCTTCACTGTTTTTCACATCTTCTCAAAACGTCGTCGAAAAACATTCTTCACCTGCAGCACTTTGAATCCGTCACTATAAGAAAATAACTTTTCGCTAGAGAACTCTCTGCAACGGTATACAGGCTGGTATCTCTAGTAACACAATAGCCATTCCCTCATCATTTATACTAAAACATACAATTATTTTAACTCGTCCAACACATGACATTCTCATACTATTTAATCTAATCCAAATTACTTTCTTCTATTTCTCCCTAGACAACGTTTTTATGAGTTCGCCACTAAATTTTCCTATTACTGGCTTTTTATTACTGATGAGTAGTTTCGGAATTTTGGCCGCTCTTGAAGTTCCTTACTTACGAAGATTCCTTACAGTTGCTATGGTGCTCACAGGGTGCACGATGCGATACTGCAGCATCTTTTACAGCTGTTTTCCTCTCATTTTCGTTACAGTTCTTTTCATTGATAGCAACTTTTAAAACTGTTGTCCTCTTATTTTCATACAATTCTTTTCATTGACCGACCATCACGATAGGTCAACAAACGCTTTCGTCTGCGTTACGAGTTATCAGAGGATGCTTCTCTCCACTTACCGTATGCGGTATAAAGCTTGGATTTACTATCTCTTGAAACACCATATACTTCGGCAACCTTGGTGACAGAACACCCGACACATGAACTCCAACAACTGGCCCCTGTACAAATACCACTAGCTCCTAGATAATGCCTTCAAAAATACACATGACACTGTCCTGGCCTCTATCTGCACTTGAAAGGACAATGCACCGGTGATGTTCGTGTTTAAATCGAACAGCACACCTTTCAGTCTTCACTAACATCTGCATATGTGTTCAGACATGCATTTCTCGTAGTGTTTCAATATTTTTGATCTACCCTTGTACATTGCATTGCATCAAGTTCTTTGACAAAGGGACTGCCCACTTCGACACAGAGACACAGGTCATTTAAAGTAGATGATTATATAAAATACCTGCAGTGAATAGTTGGAACTGGTACACGCACAGTATTCGTTACAAGCGACTTAAAATAAAAGAGGAAACTCTTGGTGAAATCTACAAGGGATATATAAAAATTCCAACAACACATTACCAGAAAGAGACAGAGAGAGAAATCTGGAGGGGGTGATGGACGACGTGGGCGTGAAGGCTAGAGGCAGTCATGAAAAGCGACAACAGTTAGAAACTGCAACACTCCGTCATAGATGTACTGAATATCTGCAACATAACGGCAATGGCTTACCATCAGAATTTTTTCAAGTAATTCTGCACACTCATTACTAGAATAGTGATGGTCTACTTCTAATTTGGCAATTTTAGACCACAGTCACCATTAATGCCCACGTCGGAACGGCGGATACGAATACTGTGTGCGTGATGTATCGCTATGTGACGTCATGCAGATAGAACGCAGAGGCCAGCTCAAATAGTTCATTATACACGATACCTCAGGAAAATACCTAGATCTGATATACACAGCATCATATCTATGGACCACTAAAAGGAATTGAAACTGTTGGCATGAAGCAAGAAATGGTATACGAAACTAACAATACACTATCAAAGTGAGACACAGAAAGAAAGCCAGAATAGGTGGTGGTGGAAGCGAGTGAGAGGGGTGGCGAGCTGAGGCACTCATGCAAGGCGAAGACAATCAGCGACCGCTACACTTTCTGAAAGATGTGTTGCATGTGTGCAGTATGAAAGGTGAGGCAAACCATCAGAATTTTTTCAAGTCAAGTTCAGTACCAATATGTATATGGTAATCATATCGGCTCTTAATTCATCACATGGCAGCCTCCACAATCAATACTTTCAGGACCTGAACAGCACATACAAGTACTAACTGTGTCCATGATATATCACTAATGTGACATCAGAGATAGCTGACGCTCCATCGCTGGTCCATAGTAAAATCATAACTGACTGCATCGATCGGAATTCACACAATACAATACGAGATTTGAATTTTAATGTTTGAGAATTCTGTATAAACAGCTATAAAAGAAAGTAATATTAGCAGCAACTACGGTTAATATTTATAAAGTGTGTGAATGCGAGCTGAGATATTGAAGTAATTTGACGTGCACCATTGTAGAGTATCTCACCGAAAGATAGCAGTTACTTGTGATGGAATACCAGCAGATGCACATATCGCCTCGCACAGAGAAGATAAGAAATGTCTTGACATATTGAAAAAGTCGGATTTCCTATTTCATAGTGTCGTAGTATGCATAACATAGCGTGAAAATAATTGCAATACGATTTGTTGAAATCGCAATTACCATCCAAACGCCCTGTCTAACAAAATTAGAGTGCATGATTAAGACCTATTTAAATAGTGCCAGGGGTACAACGTTTACTTACTTCATATTAATTCTCGCAGTATATGCTAGTTTCGTAGCGTAATACTTATTTAACACTTTCAAAGTGCCTTAATTTTACCGGCACTGGCAGATAATTACATTCAGAGTACACTGACGGTTTACGCAGGTACTGGTGACTCACGCCGGTGTTCTTCTGTATTGCTAAAGCAGATATGTGAATATTGCGCAGCCATTACGACGTAAACGTAATCAACAATCCCGAACTACTGGCCGTGACGTGTTGCTACTCATAAGGGCAAGGATAGTGTCTATATTCACAGGTTAGCGTACCATCGCGCCACGACACAGTACATCCACATATTTGTCATCACAATCCTCTTCACTGGCCGCGTATCACCCTCACTCAACACACACTTGCAACTACGCTGTAAAATGATGTTTTTCCGCTTTCACTCTATGCGGTGTAAATATTCCATACAACGTCTAAAAGAATGGTTCAAATGGCTCTGAGCACTATGGGACTTATCATCTGAGGCCATCAGTCCCGTAGAACTTAGAACTACTTAAACCTAACTGAGCTAAGGACATCACACACATCCATGCCCCAGGCAGGATTCGAACCTGCGACCGCAGCGGTCGCGCGGTTCCACACTGTAGCGCCTAGAACAGCTCCGCCACTCGAATTCACGTATTTCTGACATAACGCTCCCAGAAATACACTCAACCTAGTATTGGCCACGACTCACACTAGTAAATTATTGAGGGTACTGGACAGGTCTCTTTCGTGTTTAAATACAACAGCGCAACTTGCAACCTTGATTATCATCTGAATATATGTTCAAGCATACATTTCTCTTGGTGTTTCCGTATTCTTGACCAACACCTGTCTATTGCAACGTATCAAGAGCTTTCATAAACGAAAACAGTACTTCAACAACCACAGACACAGACACGCTGTTGGTTGTCAGAGACCTATTGGAATAGTTTATTACACAGATTACCTCCGGAGAGTACGTGGATCTGATGCACACAGCATCATATCTAAGGACCACTAAAACGATGAAGAACTGTTGGCGATGATGCAAGGGATGGAAAACAAAACCAAGAATACACTATCAAAGTGAGACTGAGAAAGAAATGTGTAAGAGGTGCAGACAGAGGATGTGTGTACAACTGGGGTGAGAAACTCATGTAAAGCGAAGACAATCAGATACCGCTACACCATATCAAAACGTCTTGAACATGTGCTGTAAAATACGAATGGCATTGCATCAAAATTATTCTAGTCACTCTGAGCACTCCATATGGATATGGTAGGCATGCCTACTCTAAATCTCTCTGCCTCGTGATGACTAGGTGTTGTGTGATGTCCTTAGGTTAGTTAGGTTTAAGTAGTTCTAAGTTCTAGGGGACTGATGACCGTACATGTTAAGTCCCATAGTGCTCAGAGCCATTATTTGAACCTACTCTAAATCATCACATGGTAGTCTCTATTCATCAATAATTTTGATGTTAGAACAGCACATACGATTACTAAATGTGTGCGTGATGTATCACTATTAAGACCTGATGCACATCCAAGATTTAAAAATTCCCCCATCAATACATATATTAAATAAGTGGCTGCCCATTGTATATTACATCCCATTACACCTTAGACACCTAACGTTTTTAGATCGCCAGGGATTTATGTATGCACTAAGAGGATTACGACCTTTTGTAAGCAAATGTAAGTCCAGCGTAAAGCCTCACATCAATGCTCAATCCGACGATGGCCAACAATAACTGGCTGTTAACACAAGGATTAGACCGAAACATAATACCATTTGAGGTACAGCTAAGATGAAACGAAATATGAATCTTAGCAACAACGAAATGAACGATCACGTGATGTTGTACTGTGTGTGACGTTTGGTGGTCACAAGAAGTGAAAGTGTCTTAAAGAGAGAAAGCAGCAGCCATTACTTTCCCAAACAGACCAGAGTAAAAGAATAGACAGCTGCTGTAAGAGGATGGAAAAAATGCAGCAACAAACATGTACGACCCAGGTTACTTTGGCTTTTTGTTTCTAAGTGTCTAATACCGCAACGAACTCTTTTCCGTTTTTCTTCTACAATAAATCACTTTTTAACGATTTGGGAAATGGTTCGCACTAAATGCAGTAAATGCAAAGTGAAACTGTATATGGAAGACCCTCTTTCATGCCACATATATTATGTTTGACAATTTGATTATTCAGTACAATGGGGGTTTTTCTGTTCAAATTAATTAATTAACTACCATAGTGGTTTTCGAAAGTAACAAATTCGACATAACTAAAAATACTACGATAGCATAACAATGATCCCAAAGTTTTTTTATTTTTCTTTAATAGGAGGTGGAGCCCCTCCACGCCATCACCGGCATGATGACCAACTCGAAAGGTCTCTGCGTAAGGGCTAGTTTTCACTAAAGTGATGTCTCACAGGATGTGGGTACTACGATGTTTGCGTACACCTGGTTAAGGTGGTAGAGGAGGCGAGTGCGCGGGATGGCGGGCTGAGGCACTCATGCAAAGCGAAGACAATCTGCGACCGCTATACTCGTACTTTATCAAAGATGTGTTGAATATGTGCAGTAAGATAGGTAAGGCATAACATCAGAATTTTTTCAAGTCACTCTGCGCACTCTATATGGATGTGATATTCATACCGGCTCTTTTTCATCACATTGTAGCCTCCATTCATCAAAAGGTTCAGTGCTGGAACGACACATACAACTGCTATGTGCATGATGTATCACTAATGAGAGCTCGTGGACACACAAGTTTTAAAGATCCGCTCCATAAGGAATTTAAATATGTGGCTGCTTGTGATTATTACACACCATTACATTTTACACAGCTAACGTTTTTTGGTCACCAGGGATTTACGTGTGCACTAAGTGGTGTAAGAAATTTTGTAAGCATATCTGAGTGCAGCATAAAGCCTCACAGGACTGCTCATCCCGACGATGACAAAGAATAACTGGCAGGATTAGACAGAAACAGATTACCATTGGAGGAATAGTAAGGATGAAAGGAAATCAGGCTCTTAGCTGCACCGAAGTCAGCGATGACGTGATGTTGTTTTACCGTGCGTAACATTAGGTGGTCACTAAAAGTGAAAGTGTCTTGAACAGAGACAACAGTAGTCGTTACATTGCCACACTGACCAGAAATAAAAACAGAAAAAGCTACTGCAAGAGGATGGAAGAAGTAGCAACAAACATGTGCGACTAAGCTTACTTTGGTGTTCTAGGTCTCTAATTTCAAAATGAGGTTTTTTCTATTTTCCCTAAATAAAACCCATTTTAAGTATATGTGACAAGTTTCCCACAAATCGCAGTAACAACAGCGTGAAACTGTACATGATAGGTCCCCTGTTATGGCAGAAACGATCGTTTGACACTTCGACTATTCGGTATATTGTGTGGATTGCCTGTTCAGATTAGGTAAATATAGGAGTTGTTATTGCAGGTTGCATATTCAGCATATTTAAAATTACTGTATCTGCTTAGTAATGAAGTCAAAGTATGCATAATTCTTATGGGAACTCTTTAGTGGCCCAGAGGTGTGAAGCGAAGCTGAAGAACATACACCATCTCCTTCGTTAGGACGTGGGTTGTGACTTGTCGTGAGAACTGGAAACGAGTGGCGAAACGCTAGTAAAACAGCCATGCCCGAATCAGACTTTTAGTCATATTGGATGCAGACGCCGCGATGTGCCGCACATCCTAATGAGCCGTCCTCTGTAGGTACGCGCCTACTGGTTTGAGGGCTGGGTTTGATTTGAAGCGATATTTATCTCTACTACTTTCACCTATCTTCAGAAAATGCCAGTGGACACCGCACTTCACTTCTAGTATTTTAAACCTACCACAAAAAGAAAACATTTCTTCACTGGAAAAATCTCTGCAAGGGTATATAGTCTCAATCTATAATAACAAAATATCCATTACCCCGTCGTTTCTAAGAAAACTGTGACTATTTCTATCTCATTCAACATTTGACATTCTCAATCCATTAACTAAAATCTACGTGACTTTCTTCCATAAGTCCATAATCTAGATTTTATGGATTACGAACGAAATTTTCCTTGTTATGGGCTCTGGCACCACTAATGAGTAGCTTGTGGAGTCCCTGCAGAGTCTTAAATTGTCTACTTATGAGGATTCACTTCTGTTGCTTTGGTGCTGATAGGATTTGCGATCAGACAATGTGTTCAGCATTGATTTCTACAGCTATCGTCCTTGTGACGGACCAAAAGATTTAGAGTGCCATCACGGATTCTTTACCAACATATTAATTTAGAGAATGGAAAGATGTTACAAGCATAAACATTTTTGTAATTTTATTAATGTTATGTAACCAACGTCATTGCATGTCAACATGTCGTTTCGTAAGAAAGGATCACGGTATATTGAGGGAAGTCAGTTATACAGTTTCCTATCGTAAGTGTGTGAAAAGCTCAGCTAAAACACTAGAAGAGTTGCATTCAGTTACGGAAATGGACTATTAACTGCGATTCGTGGTTATCCTGGCGCGCACAACACATTCATAGTAGTTGTGATTGTGTATGTTGAGGATTGAGGTACGACCGCTTTATTATTTTAGTTTTTGCCAAATTTTGTGGTTTGTTGTAGGTCGCACACTCTAAGGTAATTGAGTGTGTCACACTTGTTAATGTTGAGGTTTTAATACGCAGTACTGCTATAGTAGTGCAACATATATGGTGTATGTACCACTGAGCAAGAGTCTCAATCGGTGATTGATAATAACCAGGAATATGGATTGCAAAGTGTATATGTTGACAAAAGACAGCTATTGTTGACCGCGAATGTGTGAATGCAAATAGTGCGGAGAGTTTAGTACCCTAGCGGAGCCATTAAACATAAAAGCCGCCGATATTCCATTGCTTTTTGGGGTGACGACTGACATTTCAAATATGGACTGTTAGTGGGACAGCGTTAGCCAACACCTGAAGAGGCTAAGTACTTGCCTAATAAATTAATTCTAGATCCAAGTGATGCTATCACATAGGTTTTAGTGTTTTCAATTTTTTGTCTTTACTGTTTCCGTTTCGTGTGGGATTAGTCTTGAGTCACTCATTCAAGATTAATTGCATTGACTTTATTGAACTTATAGTAAATAAAGAAAGAAGTAATAATAAAATTTTCGTTACGGATTTTCATTTAGTGGAACGGATAGAGTCCTCACTAAAGTTATTTACGCAAGTAGTTCTGAAAAGAATAGATCTCTATTTTGATGTGCAAGGTATTCAAAAACCGCAATTGCAAAGATAAGTCACTTCTCAGTAGTTCCAGGGACAGCAAAACAAGTAATGTTATTTGTCGTACTTAAACTTCATTACAGGTTACGTTAACTAAATACTGGAAAAAGTTTTAACGAGAATTTATAACTTCGCGGTGCTATTTACCGACAAAATTTTCTCGGGCTTCCAGCCGCGTCCAGTGGTTTAAAATCCACGAGCTTTCGGCCGAGCGAGATATCCTTGACAACGGCCGACGGGGATCCGGCCAAAAGCTCGTGGATTGTAAACCACTGGACGTGCCTGCAAGCCAGAGAAAATTTTATCAGTTTTAATGAGTATTTCGGCAGAGTAATGTTAAGACAAATAATAACTCCCCTCAGTAAAAGGTTATTCCAAAGGATTACAGCAATAAAGATAATAAGTGTAAAAATATAAAACACATCCGACATCATAGGAGTAAATGTTATCTCAGAAGTAGCTGACGCTTTATCACTGGTCCATAGAGAAATCATAATTATGGCTGCAGCTATCGAAATTCACATAGTAAAATACCAGATTTAAATTTCATGTTTGAGAATTCTGTATAAACAGCTATAACCGTAAGCGATATTAGCAACAACTACGATTAATATTTATAAAGTGTGTTAACGCGTGCTGAATTTGATGTATTAATTTGACGGGCACCTTAGTAGAGTATCTCATCGAAAGATAGCATTTATTTGTGATAGAAGACCAGCAGTAGCCCAAGTTCTCTCGCACAAACAAATTGAGAAATACCTCAACGTATTGAAAACTTCAGTTGTCCTATTTGGTAGTGTCATAGTTTGAATAAAAATAATGGAATTAAAGCCAATCCGATTTGTTGATATGACGGTTACCATAACAATGTCCCACTTAACGAAATTAAGAGTTCACGTTTAAGGCTCATTTGACAAGTGCCAGGAGCACAAGGTTTACTTAATTCACATTTATTCGCAGAGAATGTGCTAGTTCCGACGCCTAATACCTATTTAACACTTCCGAAGTGCCTTAATTTTCCTAACAGGAACAGTTAATTATATTCAGATTGCTTTGACGTTTTAATTGTATACTGGTGGCTCACATCGGTATTCTTCTGTATTGCTGAACAATACGTGTGAATTGTGCGCAGCCACGAGGAGTAAACGTAATAAACAATCCCGAATTACTGGGGACGAGGTGTTGCTAATATAAAGGCAGAGCTGGTGTGTTATTGACGGTTTAGCGTAGCATCTCGCCACGACATAGTACATCCTATTTTTCGTCACAATCCTCTGCACAGACCGCCTCTCACCATCACTTAACACGCACTTACATCTGCTTTGTGAGTTAACAAATGATGTTCTTCCGCTTTCACTGTATGCGGTGTAAATCTTTCATACAATGCCTCTTGAAACCCCAACCACTTCAGCTACCTTCATATGGAGCACCCGCGTTGCAACCACCAACAATTAGCCCATGTACGAATTCACTTAGCTCCGACAAAATGTACTCAGAAATACACAGAATATCGTTCTGGCCACGACTTACACTTGAAATACAATGAGGACATTGAACAGGTGGCATTGGTGCTCAAACACAACTGCACAACCCGCAGGAGTGACTAGAATCTGCGTATTAAGGATGCAATTCTCCCGCTGTTTCGATATTTTTGACAAACACTGTATACTGCGACATATCAAGTGCTCGGATAAAACGAAAGCTTACTTTAACACACACAGACAGAGGCAAAGAAACGCTGTTGTTTGTCAGAGACGAGTTATAAAGTAATTCACTATACAGATTAAGTGCGGCGAATACCTGGATCTGATACACACAGGATCCTCTCTATGGGGCACGAAAAGGAAGGGGAACTATTAGCGGCACATGCAGGGGATGGAAGATAAAACCAACAATACATGATGGGAGACGGACAGAGAAAGAAGGCTGCAAGAGGCCGACGTGGGTGAGGAGTGTGTAGCGGCGAGTGACGCACTCATCCAGAGCGAAGAGAATCACCAAATGCTACACTTTGTCAAAGATGTGTCTATTGTGTGCAATATTATAGGCAAGGCATACCATCAGAATTTTTTCAAGTCACACTGCGCACTCTATATTCATATGGCAGTCATACCAGCTCTAATTCATCACATGGTAGCACTCAGTCATCAGTAATTTCCATGCTGGTACAGCACATACAAGTACTGTGTGAACGATGGTATAAGAACTTTTGTAAGCATATGTGAGTGCAGCATAAAGCCTCATAGGACTGTTCAATCGCACGCAGACAAAAAGTAGCTGGCAGTTAAGACACAGATTAGACAGAAACAGAATACTACTGGAGGTATAGTAAAGATGAAAGGAAATCTCGCTCTTAGCTACAACGAAATCAGTGGTCACGTGATGATGTTTTACCGGGCATGACGTTTGGTGGTAACAAGATGTGAAAGTCTCTTAAAGATAGGCAACAGTAGTCGTTACTTTGCCACATTGACCAGAAGTAAAAGCAGAAAAAGCTGCAGCAAGAGGATGGGAAAAGTAGCAACAAACATGTGCACCTTAGCTACTTTGGTGTTCTGTTTCTAAGTTTCTAATACCAAACAATGTTTGTTCCATTTCCCCTAAATCAAACCCATTTTTAAGTATTTGGGAGGTGTTTCCCACAAAACGGAGAAAATCTAGTGTGAAACTGTATATATAATAGCTCCTCTGCTATGACAGAAACGATCGTTTAATACTTCCATTACTCAGTATGTTCTGGGGTTTTCCTGTTCGTACCAAGTAAATATCGGAGTAGTAGCACATACAGCATATCTAAAATTACTATAGCTGCTTAATAATGACCTACAAGTATACGTAATTCTAATGGGAGCTCTTTAACGGTCCGGATGTGTGAACTCTACGGTAACAGAAGAACCGACTATGCGAAACTGAAGAACTTAGGTCATCTCCTTCGCTAGGACGTGGGTTGTGACTTGTCGTGATAACTGGAAGCGAGTGGCGAAACGCTAGGAAAGCATCCATGGCCGAATTAGCCTTTACTCGTGTTGGATACAGAGGTGTGGTCGCTGCTGGAGAGAGGTCGCTGACGTCGCAATGTAGTAGTCGGCCACACATCCTATTGAGATGTCCTCTACAGGTACACGTCTACTGGTCTGACGACTGGGATTCACTTATCTTCAGAATTCGTCAGAGGACAAGGCGCTTCACGTGCTGTACTTTAAATCTATCACGAAACGAAAAATTTCTTCACTAGAGAAATCCCTGCAGGTTTATTCAGACTGGAATCTATAATAGCAAAGTCTCCATTCCCTCGTCATTTGTAAGTTAACACACATTGATTCTATGCCATCCAACACTTGACATTCTCAACCCATTCAGTAAAATTCACGTTACTTTCTTCCATTGGTCCACAGTCCAGGTTTTATGGCTTCAGTTCTAAGTTTTCTTCTTCCCGGCTTTGGCACCATTAATCAGTGGCTTTGGAATTCCAGCTGGGCCTTAAACTGCGTACTAATGGATATTCGTTCCTGTTGCTTTGATGTTGATAGGATTCGCGGTTCCACATTGTGTTCTGCTGTGGCTTCTACAGCTGTCGTTCTCATGATGGACCAAAAGATTTCGAGTGCCACCACGCGTTCTTTAGCAACATATTAATTTAGAGGTAGAAAAGATGTTAAACCACAAAGATTGATGTAATTTTCTGAATGTTATGTAACTAATGTCATTCTCTGTCAATATGTTGTAGAAAAACGAGCAATAGTCCGCGCTTCATAGTTCAAACAGTGGTGGTGGTGGTGATTAGTGTTTAACGTCCCGTCGACAACGAGGTCATTAGAGACGGAGCGCAAGCTCGGGTTCGGGAAGGATTGGGAAGGAAATCGGCCGTGCCCTTTCAAAGGAACCATCCCGGCATTTGCCTGAAACGATTTAGGGAAATCACGGAAAACCTAAATCAGGATGGCTGGAGACGGGATTGAACCGTCGTCCTCCCGAATGCGAGTCCAGTGTGCTAACCACTGCGCCACCTCGCTCGGTAGTTCAAACAAGTAGCAAACACACTCCATGTACCAGCACCATAGGCCAACAGCTGACCGCGTCAGAGATCCCTTCTCATCTAGGTGACCACTATACGACGCAGCCAAGGCCGCAGAGGACTAATATTTCACTGTTAAAAGCAATGGAATCGTAATATGATTGTCAAAAAATTTGTCCCCTCCGGGTAGTGTCGGATAGATAGTCAGTTCTGTTTGAGACGGTGTCACCATTTAGATATCGTGTGTAACAGTCGCCTGCGAATGACAGATGATCGGTGATGTACTGATATCGCAAACAGTTAATTCGTGGTAATATCGTCGATGAGATCGTCTGACGTTAGATATCGGTTTAGATGCTATTGGGAATTTGATCACTGTCAGACTGATCGGTTACTGAATACGCGTTTTTCAGTGTGAATGCCTGTAATAGATTTCGTTCCGTAAGAAATATCTTGAGGGTAGGCAGTTTTACAGTTTCTGGTCGTAACTACTTGAGAAGTTTAGCTACAACATTACGTACGGTGGATGTGATAGTTATTACGGAGAAGATGTGGATACTAATTTTTAGTGGTCACGAAAACAATAAAAGACCGGCTATCGTGTTCAGCAGAAGCTGATCCACGAATTGTCGAAGCTGTGTTCTGTGTTCCGAAAAGTTACATGTTTAGAGGAGTTGCAGTCACTTATAGGACTGGACTATTAGCTGCGATTCGTGGTTATCCTTGCGCGCATAAGACATTGATAGTACAAGTGATTGTGTTTGATGGTGATTGAGGTACACATGCCCTAAGGTAACTGAGTGTTTGCGATAATCTTTGGGTGGCGTAGGACGCGCGGTCTAAGTTAACGAGTGTTTCACACATGTTATTGTTGAGGTTTTAATACGCAGTACTGTGATAGTTGAGTAACATATATGGTGTATGTACCATTGAGCAAGAGTGTCAACCGGTGATTGGTAATTCCCAGGAAACTAAATTTGCACGGTGTATATATTGACAGATAACAGCTACTGTTTACTACGAAAGGATATTTTTGACAATCCAAATAGTTTGGATAGTTTAGTACCCTAGGGGAGGCCCGCCCAGTTAGCCGAGCGGTCTAACGCGGGCCGCACAGTAACCCTGGGTTCAGTGTGGGGCGGCGGAGGGGTGAAGTGGACTGCGGTAGTCGTCGTGGGATTGTGGACCACTGCAGCTGCGGCGAGGACGGAGCCTCTCAGTCGTTGCTAGGTCCCCAGTTAACATACAATACAATACTCTAGCGGAATCAGTAAACACAAAAACCGACGATATTCCACTGATCGTTGGGGTGACGAGTGACATTTCAAATACGAATTGTTAGAAGGAACTTGTTCGGCAACACCTGAAGAGACTGATTTTCGTGTAATAATTTAATTTAATTCAATATACAAGTGTTGTTGGCATGTAGGTTTTATGTTATCAATTTTTTGTCTTTTGTATTTGCATTTCGTGTGGGATTAGTCTTGAGACACTCGTACACGATAACTTCCACTGAATATTATTGAACTAATAGTAAATAAAGAAAGAAGTAATTATAAAATTTGCGTCAAAGATAATTATTTAGTGGAACGGACAGAATCCCTACTAAAGTTATTTACGCAAGTAGTTTTGAAAATAAACTATGTCTTTTCGATTTGCAAGGCATTAAAAAGCGACAAATACACAGATAAGTCATTTTTAGTAGTGTCAAAATAACAAAAGAATGAAAATTATTTGTCGTTCTTAAACTCAATTACAGCAGTCGTAAACTAACTACTGGAAAAAAGTTTTAATTAGAATTTCAATACAGCGATGTAAGAAAAATAGTAACTCCCCCCATGCAAAGGTTATTTCCAAGATATAAAGATAATACGCGTGAAAACAGAAAAGAGATCAGACATCATAGTAGTAAATATTATCTCAGAGGTAGCTGACGCTCTATCGCTGTTTCATGGATAAATCATAACTCTTGCTGCAGCGATCAGATTTCACATAAAAAAATACGAGATTTGAACTTACTGTTTGAGAATTCTATATAACAGCTATAACCGTAAGCGATATTAGCAGCAACTACGATTAATACTTATAAAGTGCGTTAATGCGTGCTGAGTTTAATGTAGTAATTTCACGCGCACCTTTATAGAAGACCATTTATTTATTATAGAAGACCAGCAGTAGCCCAAGTTATCTCGCACAGACAAATTAAGAAATACCTTAACATACTGAAAAGTTCAGTTGTCCTATTTCATACTGTTGTAGTATACATACAATTGCGTGAAAATAAGTCCAATATGAGCTGTTGATATGACGATTGCCTTAAAAAAGCCCTATATAACAAAGTTAGAGTTTATAGTTCATTTGAAAAGATCCAGGAGCACAAGGGTTACTTAATTCATATTTATTCTCAGTGAACATACTAGTTCCGACGCGTAATACCTACGTACCACTGCCAAAGTGCTTTTTTTTTTTGACACGGGCAGTTAATTACGAGGTGCATTCAAGTTCTAAGGCCTCCAATTTTTTTTTCTCTGGACTGGAAAGAGATAGAAACATGCGCATTGTTTTAAAATGAGGCCGCGTTCATTGTCAATACGTCCCAGAGATGGCAGCACCGTACGGCAGATGGAATTTTACCGCCAGCGGCGAGAATGAGAACTGTTTTAAATACTTAAAATGACGACGTTTTCCTTACTTGAACAGCATGCAATCATTCATTTTCTGAATTTGCGTGGTGTGAAACCAATTGAAATTCATTGACAGTTGAAGGAGACATGTGGTGATGGAGTTATCGATGTGGCGAAAGTGCGTTCGTGGGTGCGACAGTTTAATGAAGGCAGAACATCGCGTGACAACAAACCAAAACTACCTCGGGCTCGAACAAGCCGGTCTGACGGCATGATCGAGAAAGTGGAGAGAATTGTTTTGGGGGATCGCCGAATAACTGTTGAACAGATCGCCTCCAGAGTTGGCATTTCTGTGGGTTCTGTGCACACAGTCCTGCATGACGACCTGAAAATGCGAAAAGTGTCATCCAGGTGGGTGCCACGAATGCTGACGGATGACCACATGGCTGCCCGTGTGGCATGTTGCCAAGCAATGTTGACGCGCAACGACAGCATGAATGGGACTTTCTTTTCGTCGGTTGTGACAATGGATGAGACGTGGATGCCATTTTTCAATCCAGAAACAAAGCGCCAGTCAGCTCAATGGAAGCACACAGATTCACCGCCACCAAAAAAATTTCGGGTAACCGCCAGTGCTGAAAAAATGATGGTGTCCATGTTCTGGGACAGCGAGGGCGTAATCCTTACCCATTGCGTTCCAAAGGGCACTACGGTAACAGGTGCATCCTACGAAAATGTTTTGAAGAACAGATTCCTTCCTGCACTGCAACAAAAACGTCCGGGAAGGGCTGTGCGTGTGCTGTTTCACCAAGACAACGCACCCACATATCGAGGTAACGTCACGCAACAGTTTCTTCGTGATAACAACTTTGAAGTGATTCCTCATGCTCCCTACACACCTGACCTGGCTCCTAGTGACTTTTGGCTTTTTCCAACAATGAAAGACA
Source organism: Schistocerca nitens (assembly GCF_023898315.1). NCBI lineage: Eukaryota > Metazoa > Arthropoda > Insecta > Orthoptera > Acrididae > Schistocerca > Schistocerca nitens. The sequence goes on along the minus strand of NC_064616.1, from coordinate 448,447,122 downwards.
CTCTCCGTGGCCGCACATTCACCAGCCGTGCTGCTGTTGCCTCAGCGATTTTCCAGTGGTCAAAACAGACTCCTAAAGAAGCCTTCGTCGCTGCCATGGAATTATGGCGTCATCGTTGTGAAAAATGTGTACTCTGCAGGGCGATTACGTCGAGAAGTAACGCCAGTTTCATCGATTTCGGGTGAGTAGTTAATTGGAAAAAAAATTGGAGGCCTTAGAACTTGAATGCACCTCGTACATTCAGAGTACTTTCACGTTTTAGGCACGTACTGGTGGTTCACGCTGGTATTCTTCCGTATTGCTACAGCAGATGCGTGAGCTGTGCGCAGTCACGAGGCATAAACGTAATAAACAATTCCGAATTGCTGGGCACGAGATGTTGCTAATCATAAAGGCAGGGTTGGTGTCTTATTGACAGATTTGGGTAGCAACGTGCCACGACACAGTACATCTTCTTATTGTTCGTCACAATCCTCTGCGCCGACTGCCTATCACCATCACTCAACACACACTTTCGTCTGCGTCGTGAGTTAAATGATGTTTTTCCCCGAACGAGATTTTCACTCTGTAGCGGAGTGTGCGCTGATAGGAAACTTCCTGGCAGACTGTAACTGTGTACCGGACCGAGACTCGAACTCGGCACCTTTGCTTTCGCAGGCAAGTGCTCTGCCAACTGAGCTACCCAAGCACGACTCACGACCCGCCCGCACAAGTTTAATTCCGCCAGTACCTCGTCTCCTACCTTCCAAGCGCTTCAAATCTATCACGAATCGAAAACATTTCTTCGCTAGAGAAATTTCTGCAAGAGCATATTGGCTGGAATTTCTAGTAACACGACAGCTTTTCCCTCGTCGTTTGTAATAAAACACACGATAGTTCTAACTCATCTAACACTTGAGATTCTCATACTATTTGATCTAATCCAAATGACTCTCATTCATTGCTACATAGTTTAGGTTTTATGGATTCGGCGTTAATTTTTCCAGTTACGGGCTTTTGCATTACTGATAAGTGGTTTTGGAATTCCATCCAGCCCCGAAATTCCGCAATTATGGAGATTCCTTCGTGGTGCGTTGGTGCTCATACGGTTCGCGATCCGACATTAAGCTTTGCAGCTGTCGGCCTCTTGTTTTTGTCACAATCCTCTTCATTGACCGTCTATAACGATCACTGGAAACACAGTTTCATCTGCGTTGTGAATTAGCAGATGATGTTCCTCTGCTCTTCCCGTATGCGGTACAAATCTTTGATACTGTGTCTCTTGAAAAATCATTCACTTCGGCTACTTCTGAGAGAACACCCACCATAGAAGCACCAACAATTAACCAACGTCCGATTTCACTTAGCTCCGTCGTAATGCACTCAAAAATACACAGAACACTGTTATGACTGCTGCTTGCAATTGAAACGTATTGATGACACTTCACAGCTGCCGTTCGAGCTTCAATACAACAGCCCATCCTGCTGCCTTGACTAGTATCTGCGTACATGTTCAAGCGTGCTTATCTCGTGGTGTTTCCATATTTTTGACCAACCCCTGTATATTGCAATGTATCAAGTGCTTTGACAAAGGGAAAGCATACTTCAAAACACAGACACAATGTTCATTCACAGCGGTCACTTGAAGTAGACGATTACGTAGACTACCTGTGGTCAAACACGCAGAATCCTGTATAAGGGCCACTAAAAGAAAGGGGAACTGTTTGCGGCGACTACAACGGATAGAAGAAATTCCAACAGCACACTGTCAGAAAGATACAGAGAGAGATTGATACAGTAGGTGGTGTGGTGTGGCGACTGAAGCAGTCATGTAAAGCGAAGACAATCAGCGTCTGCAACACTTCGTCATAGATGTGTTTAATATATGCAACATAACAGCAGAAGCTTACCAAAACATGCCACTGTACACATTCCATATGAATATGGTAGTCACACTAGCTCTAATTCATCAAATGGTAGCCTATAGTCACTAATAACTTCCATGTTAGAACAGCACATATCATTACTAACCGTGTACGTGCTGGTTCACTTTGTGACCTAGTTCAGGCAGCAGACTTAAAAATTCCCTATTCCATTAGGATCAAGTATGTAGCTGCCCACCGCTACATTATGTACGTTAGATCTTAGACGAAGGATACAATAATTCCAATTCCAAAGTAAGCAGCTGCTGACACATGTCAATATTACAATATTACCGAACGATCAGTTTAAAAACAATCATGGTTGCAAAATACTAAAACCAAATCTTCATGGAAGATGCCATAAACTGGTAGAAGCTTACCTGGGATAAGATCAATCTGATTTCAGGAGAAAAGTAGGAACACACGTTGGCAATACTGACCACACGACTTATCTTAAAAGACGTTTATAACATTTATAGACTTAGAGAAAGCTTTTGACAATGTTGACTGGAGCACTCTCTTTGAAATTCCTAAGATAGCAGGGGTAAAATACAGGTAGCAAAAAGCTATTTACAGCCTGTATAGAAACCAGACGGCAGTTTAATAATAGTCGAGGGGCAAGAGAAGGAAGCAGTGGTTGAGAAGGGAGTGAGACAGGGTTGTAGTCTATCTCCAATGTTATTCAGCAAGTACATAGAGCACGCAGTAAATGAAACAAAAGAAAAACTCGGAGTGTTATAGTCCAGGGAGAAGAAATAACAACTTTGAGGTTCGCCGACGAAACTGTAATAATTTCGGAGACACCAAAAGTCTTGGAAGAGTAGTTGAACAGAATTGACAGCGTCTTAAAAGTAGGATATAAGAGGAACATCAACAAAAGCAAAACCAAGGATAATGGAATGTAGCCGAATTAAATCAGGTGATATTGCGGGAATAAGATTAGAAATGGAGACACCTATAGTAGTAGTAGAGTTTTGTTATTTGGGCAGCAAAACAACTGATGAAGGTCGAAGTATTGAGGAAATAAAATGTAGACTGGGCATGGCAAGAAAAGCGTTTCTCAAGAAGAAAAATTAGTTAACATTGAATTTAGACTTGAGTGTTATGATGTCTTTTCTGTAGGAATTTTTGTGGAATATATAAGAAGCTCCCCGGCTTTTTTCTGAGAACATCGGATACGAGAAAGAGTTTTAATTCTTGCAAAGGAAGTCACAATACAATTTTCAAAAAATAATGAGGTAAAATGTACACAACCGTCACTTTTACAATTTGTACGTGCTCGACTAATCCCGTGGCGGTATAAGGGCACCCAATGACGACCAGAAAACGTCGAATGTAGTAAATATTTTGTACAGTCGCAAGTTTTTGTACAGTGGTAAGAGAGAGTGCTATAAACAACATACTAGAAATACTCACTGGTGAGGGATGAGTGTGGGAGTGGAGATGTATGTGTATGTCACTCTTGTACTTTTCTTTTTGTTAACTCAAAAACCATGGTGATAACGTATCCCACAAAAAACATTCAAGTACATTTTCTACAAGAAAGATCCGATTCTTTTCATCCGTAGAACTAACAACTTGGCTGTAGCGAGGGGGAGAATACGAAAATCTCGCTTGTGGTTTCCGAAGGCCAAGAATAACATTGTGGGCTGCAAATAATGACACCGTCAGGGAAGCTAAATCACCCTGCAAAAGGACCAGTGAAACGAAAGGGGTCAAGTATAATAGCTAGAAATTCCGACAACACATTATCAAAGATTGAAAACGGAGAGCGGGGAGCGAGTTGGGAAGGGTGTGACGTGGGGCGTGAGGCACTGAAGCGCAGCACAGAAGAACTACGACCGCATAGACGTGTTCAGTATGTGCAAAGTAACAGAAAAGACGTACCATCAGAAGTTTTTCAACTCACTCTGTGTATCCCATATGGATACATCAGTCATAGGAAGAATAATTCATCACATGGTAATCTCTGGTCATTAATAATTCCCATCTAACAACAACGTATACGAATACTGTTTGTGTGAGTTATCACTTTGTAACTCCGTTCAGAAAGGCGTTTAAACATTCCCTTCTCCATAACTGTGTTAAATATGTAGATGGCCATTGTATATGATACATTATTACATCTTAGACAGCAAACGTTTAGAGTTCGTCAGGGATTTACGTATACAGAAAGTTTTTTAAGGAGTTTTGTTAGACAATGTGACTGCCGCGTAAAGCCTCTCAGAAGAGTTAAATCGGACGATGACAAGGAATAACCGGCAATTATGTCAAGAATTAGGCAGAAACAGAATACTATTGGAGGTATAATATAGATGAAACAAAGTCTCACTATTAGCTACAACGAATAGGTTTGGTCACATGAGGATAAACAGTTGTTACTTTCTCCAGTTTCGATGCATGAGTTCCGTCTTGATCATAAAAGTGAATCTACTCAACCTTATCATCTTTTAAAGTAATCAATGTCATTACAAGACCACTTACCGTTGGTTGTAACTTACGAAGACGTCTTACATCCAGCAGATGAACTGCTGCTGAAAGTGGATATAAAAAGTTCCCAGGAAAATTTCACGGTTTTTCTGAAAACTTCGGACAAGAGTCTTAATTTTTGCAAAGTAGACCACAAAATAATCAGACAAAATGTATACAAACGCCCCTTTTACAATTTGTATGTGCTCGACTAATCCGGTGCCAGTCGATGAATACCAAAAAGGTCGAATGTAGGAAATATTTCGTACAGTCGCAAATTTTTGCACAGTGGTAATACGGAGTACCACGAACAACATACTAGAAATACTCGCTGGTGAGGTATGAGTGTGGTGGTGGAGTTGTATGTGAAAGTCACTCTTGTACTTTTCTTTTTCTTTTTAATAACTCGGAAACCATGGCTTCCAGCGAAAACGAATCCCACAAAACAAATTCAAGTAAATTAAATTTTCTACAAGAAAGGTCAGATTCTTTTTCTCCGTAGGAATAACAAGGAAGACAATACGAAAATGTCGCTCGTGCTTTCCGAAAGTCAAGAATAACGTTGTGGGTTGCATACACCGATAACGATAGGGCCAGTTAAATCACCCTGCAAAATGGCCAGTGAAACAAAAGAGAACAATTGGTGGTAACTACAAGGGTTAGAAGAGACTCCGAGAACACACTATCAGAGACTGAACGACGAGAGCGGGATGCTAGTCGGGAAGGGTGTGAGGTGAGGTCCGAGGCACTCATGCGAAGCGCGGACTAACTGCGACTGCATACAAGTGCTCAGTCTGTACAAAATACTAGGAAAGACATACCATCAGAATTTTTTCAACTCACTCTGCGTACTCCACATGGATAGAGCAATCATAGCATGACTAATCCATCACACGGTTATCTCTAGTCATCACTAGTTCCCATCTAGCAACAACATGTACGAATACTAATTGTGTGAGTGATGTATCACTTTGTAACCTCGTCCGGAAAGGAAATTAAACAATCTGTTCTCCATAATAGTATTAAATATGTGGATGACCATTGTATATTATACACCATTACATCTTAGACAGTAAAATGGTTCGAGGTCGCCAGGGATTTATGCATACAACAAGTTTTTTAAGGAGTTTTATTAGCTAATGTAAGTGAAGCGCAAAACCTCTCACGACAGTTAAATCGGACGATGACAAGGAATAACCGGCAATTATGGCAAGGATTTGGCAGAAACAGAATACTATTTGAGATATAGTAAAGATGAAACGAAATCTCACTATTAGCTCCAACGAATAGGATTGACCACACGAGGATAGATAGTTGCTACTTTCACCGGTTTCGCTGTATATGTTCTGACTTCATCATATACGTGTATCTACTCAACCTTCTCATCCTTTAAAGTTATGGATGTCATTACACGACCGCCTGCTGTTGGCTGTAATTTACGAAGGCGCCATATACCCAACAGATGAATTGCAGCTGAAAGTGTATATAAAAACATTCGAGAGAGATCTCACGGTCTGTTCTGTCAACGTTGTACGCAAGTGCGAGTTTTATTTTCAGCAAAGAAAATCTCTATATCTCGATGACTATTTGGGAGATGCGAAAGTACTTTACACGTAAGATATGAAAGGAAGTAAATACAATGCGAATAACGTGAAATAAAACATTATACACATGCCATCAGAATATACGTGTGTTTAGTCTCCTACCTCCATATACGAAGTCCGATGAGACGTCTGCCGACATATACTACTGGACATAAACATAAAGTGTGTTTATAAGCCTTTATAACCACGTAGACTCGAGACTGTGGGTAGGCCAGATGACTTCAAGAATATTACTGTGCAGAACCAGCTGGATCATAGATGCTGCTTTATGACAGGGTTCACTGTCGTGCTGATATGTCTCCGAACTGTTCCTCTGCCGTACACGGTACAGAGTGCTGGAAATGTTATCATTTCCTGTCGCATTTAAAGTTTTCTTAGGAGCAATACGGAAACCACAACCTAAAAACGACAAAATCCCCATATCGTAACAATATCACCTCCTCTGTGCTTCATCCACTGCTCAGTGTCATCATTATTCACACAGCCTGAAGCGTCACTTTTCACTGACTACAGAAATGAGTGGCGTATGAGGAGCTCCTCGATAGTTGTACTCCATTCCGCTTAACACTCTAAGCAACATTATTGTGTTTGTACTAGTGGTAGTAGCAGTTTGAAACTTACGAGTGAATGCTTCCAATGATTTAATCCGACTTTTTACAACCACCCTCCGAGTTTGCTCCACTGTTCCTGATCGTCAGTGGAGGAGGCCTGCCTGGACTTCGTTTAGCGAGGTTTCTCTTCGCATTTCCACTTCACACTAACATCTCCAGCACGCGACAAGGCCAGCTTTAGAAGAGACAAAATGTCCCCGACAGGTTTGTTAACCTGGTGACATTGAAACGCTTAGCCTACGTTCGCAGCCACTGAACTTTTCTGACCGACCCATCCCCCTATTACCGCTTCCCTGCATACGACCCTGCTCTCACAGCCGGTTCATGAGTGACGTCAGCTATTGCACACGAAAAAAAGTGCCACTCAGAAGAGACAAGGTTAATACATATTAAAAGATGGTTTGAACCTTACAAACACTGGTCTCATTGTCGCAATTAGAAACAAGTATAATTACAACGTTAGAAACATGATTGTAATTGAGCTTAATGGAATACACAGATAAAAATAAGATCGCTTAGGACTGATGTTTATCAGCAGTTGTAGTAACACGTACGGCCATGTACGGACCTAAAGCAACACTACTGGCCATTAAAATTGTTACACCAAGAAGAAATGCAGATCATAAACGGGTATTAATTGGACAAATACATTATACTACAACTGACATGTGATTAATTTTCACGCAATTTGGGTGCAAAGATCCTGAGAAATCAGTACCCAAAACAACCACGTCTGGCCGTAATAACGGCCTTGATACGCCTGGGCATTGAGTCAAAACAGAGCTTGGAAGGCATGTACAGGTACAGCTGCCCATGCAGCTTCAACACGATACCACAGTTCATCAAGAGGAGTGACTGGCGTTTTGTGACGAGCCTGTTGCTCGGCCACCATTGACCAGACGATTTCAATTGGTGAGAGATCTGGAGAATGTGCTGGCCAGGGCAGCAGCTGAACATTTTCTGTATCCAGAAAGGCCCGTACGGGACCTGCAACATGCGGTCGTGCATTATCCTGCATAAATGTAGGGTTTCGCAGTGATTGAATTAAGCGTAGAGCCATGGGTCGTAACACATCTGAAATGTAACGACCATTGTTCAAAGTGCCGTCAATGCAAACATGATGTCACCGAGACGTGTAACCAATGGCACCCCATAGCATCACACTGGGTGATACGCCAGTATGGCGATGATGAATACACGCTTCCAATGTGCGTTCACCGCGATGTCGCCAAACACGAATGCGACCATCATGATGCTGTAAACAGAACCTGGATTCATCCGAAAGAACGACGTTTTGCCATTCGTGCACCCAGGTTCGTCGTTGAGTACACAATCGGAGGCGCTCCTCTCTGTGATGCAGCATCAAGGGTAACCGCAGCCATGGTCTCCGAGCTGGTAGTCTATTTCTGCTGCAAACGTCGTCGAACTGTTCGTGCAGATGGATGTTGTCTTGCAAACGTCCCCATCTGTCGACTCAGGGATCGAGACGTGGCTGCACGATCCATTACAGCCATGCGGATAAGATGCCTGTCATCTCGACTGCTAGTGATACGAGGCCGTTGGGATCCAGCACAGCATTCCGTATTACCCTCCTGAACCCACCCATTCCATATTCTGCTAACAGTCATTGGATCTCGACCAACGCGAGCAGCAGTGTCGCGATACGATAAACCGAAATCGCGATAGGCTACAATTCGACATTTATCGAAGTCGGAAACGTGATGGTACGCATTTCTCCTCCTTACACGAGGCATCACAACAACGTTTCATCAGGCAACGCCAGTCAACTGCTGTTTGTGAATGAGAAATCGGTTGGAAACTTTCCTCGTGTCAGCACGTTGTAGGTGTCGCCACCGGCGCCAACCTTGTGTGAATGCTCTGAAAAGCTAATCATTTGCATATCACAGCATCTTATTCCTATCGGTTATATTTCGCGTCTGTAGCACGTCATCTTCGTGGTGTAGCAATTTTAATGACCAGTAGTGTACAATGAAGCATCGTCAGTATTGAATGATTTTAATACCGATATCTTATTTTGCAAGACTATATGGGACCTCGTCAAAGTGTGGAGCCATTGTTTGGTTTATGAATTACACGACTGCAAAAGTTTCAGTGCTACCAAGGTACATTCGAGCACTATTTGGCGCCTGAACACATACTTATCGCTATCCATCGCCAAAAATTTCGCCCTATGGCTCATATACAGGGGTTCGACAATAATCACGAGAACACAAAAAACATAGACATTACCATGCGTGATTCAGTGAAGGAAACCTGTTGACTTCAAAATAACACCCAGTCATAAAAAAGAGAAAGAAAGAAAGATCGTGTATGATTTTCACAGGAATATCATATCATTCTTCCATCTAAGTGGTGGCATGTCCCATCACTAACGCCGGCCGCTGTGAACGTGCGGTTCTAGGCGCTGCAGTCCGGAACCGCGGGGCTGCTACGGTCGCAGGTTCGAATCCTGCCTCGGCCACGGATGTGTGTGTTGTCCTTAGGTTAGTTAGGTTTAAGTAGTTCTAAGTTCTAGGGGACTGATGAACTAAGATGTTAAGTCCCATAGTGCTCAGAGCCATTCTAACCAATCACTGACGATGGAGGTATATTTCGATAACGCGCACTTCTATCCAAACTAGACCACAAAAGTTAAATAATACCAAGACCTGGTGACTGTGATTAACAGGGCAGTTGCAATAATTCATCATTTTGCTCACAAAACCCGTCCTGTACTATGTGAGCTGTGTGAACATGGGTCCGAACTTTTGGAATGCTGCATCACATTTGGGGTACAAACACTGTACCCTCGAATTGATCTGATCGTCGAAAATGGTCACCTAACACTTAGCAGTAATACAACCAAGATGAGTAACTATGGAGCCCATGGATTACGATGATATGGCTGCCCAGCCGATTAGCGACCCCAGTCACATTTCACTATAGTACACATACGTGGCGAGAACTTGCCAACAGCGTAAAACAAGACTTACCTGATCAAATGTCTTTCTTACATAGTCCAGCTTTTATCTCTCCGACACAATATTTTACGCTTATGGGCATTTGCATGATATAAGAAAGGTTTTGGAATGCGAGCCAGCCCTTAAACGCCTTGCTTATGGAGGTTCCTACGTGTTGTTTTGGTGCTGACAGGATTCGCGAGTGCGAAATTTCGATCTGCTGTGACTTTTGCAAAACTCGTCCACTCATTTTACATCAAAATCCTTTTCAATGACACACTTTCACGTTCGCTCAACACACACTTTCATCTGCATTGTGCCTATGCAGTTGATGTGTTTCCGCTTTCCCTGTATGCGTGATATACCTTCGATACGGTGTGTCTTGAAACATGAAACACTTCGACTGCCTTGGTTACGGGAACAGCCACCATACGAGCATCAATAGTTAGCACAGTTCTTGTACCTCCGACATACTGCAGTCACATCTACACAGAATACTGTTCTGGTCACGACAGAAACTTTAAACGCATTGAAGACATTGCGCAGGTGGTTTTCGTAGTCGAATACAAGAGCGCAACCTGCGGGCTAGACTTAAGTCTGAGTTTATGTTCAAACACGCATTTCTCGTGCTGTTTCCATATTTTTGTCCAACCCTTATATACTCTAATAGATATCAAGTGCCTTCACAAAGGGACAGCGTACTTAAAGAAAAACTTACGCGCACGCGCACACACACACACACACACGGTACTGATTCTCAGAGGTATGTTGAAGAACACGAATATACAAACTATATGCGGTGAATACCTGGATCTCATACGCAAATAATCCTGTGTCAGTTGATTCTGCTGCCGCTACCGCTCCTATCGTGTTATGCAACCCGCAGTGTTTTACCTAGCCTCCAGAAACCACGCGAGAAATTTTCATATTCTCTCGCTCGCTACGCAAAAACTATTAGACCTACAGAAAAATATTGTTCAGGACCTTCTGTAGGAAATGTAACATAGATAAATTTCATATCGAGATATGTTTTCGCTAGGGGCTGTATGTTTCGAGTTATTGAAGAAAATCGTACAAAAGTTAATTTCGAACACATGAAATATTCCTCAGATTATACCTTTTCTAGTCTTCGCTGTTGGCCTTATACGACCACCAGATTAATTAGTCCAGGAGCCAGTGACAGATTTTCATGACCAAGTCCCTACCAATTGACAATTCGTGAAATGAACTATTAATATTCGCGACCGTCGGCTGCAACTTCGTTGGTGGGGCGGGCAGTGGCAGCCTCCCACGCATGGATAAAAAAAAGTTGTTTTAGTCATTTCCTATCATTTGAAAATTTGTCAGATTGTAGCTTACCTAAATTTTGAAGGAAAAATAAAGTCAGCTGACCATAACATGGTGATTATACGTCAGCTGGCTGCTTAAACACGAAAAAAATTATATTTTCAATGATTTTACTCTCAACTAAAAATGTATCTGGTGATAGTTTATATGCTACTATGAATGAAAATTAATGTCAGCTTGCTGTATCTCAGTGGAAAGTTTGGTAGCCGGTACCCTGAAAGGTGTAACGCAGCAGCATCCATCACCTACTGAATCTTATCAGCTGACGACTTTTCCCTTGACTTACAGCTTTGTTCATTATTTACGAAAGCCTGTTAACAATCCTCTTATAAATTTTCATGCGGGAGAAAATAACGTTTATTAAGTTATTCTCTTTCTTTTTACAGATTGAAGCTATACATTAGCCCTTTCGATACTGCAGCTAGGTTGTGGATTAAAATTACCTTCTCCGGATGCTATGTTACAGCAGAGCATAGAACGCTAAAGGCACACTTGTAGGAGTTACGTTTTACCCATGACTGCGGACAAAGGCCATTTGTTGTGTACAGCGCATGTAGAAGATTCTTAGTAGAAACGAAATTGGTGGGGAATGTAACGCGACTCGAAAAGAAATTGAAACTTGTTTAGTCGAACAGAGTGTTAGTATAGTAACATTTCAGTATTAAATAAAAATGTCTAGCGTAATACCTTATTGCGTCTTTTGCACACAAAAAAAGCTCAGTTTAAATTATTTAGCGAAGACAATTTAAATAAGTACATATATGTATTTATAATACGAAAAGCTAATAATCTAGCTGGTCACGATACTACTGTGCTTCCTACACAGCCAAACAATTTTCAGTTGTATCATAGTGAATGTTATCGACGTTATACAGCTTTGTCGCCTCAATATAGGAAAAGAAGAACGACATCAGAAGACACACCTTCTTCAACATTACCGAACGTATATGGATTGGATATAATTTCTTTAAATTATTTCGATCATAAATTTATATTAATTTAATGTAAGAAAAAGTATAATTTAGTAATATGTTATTTGCCTCATGTACGGTATCGCTATTACTGTATACACTATACCAAAAACAAAAAAAAAAAAAAATGGTCCAAATGGCTCTGAGCACTATGGGACTTAACATCTATGGTCATCAGTCCCCTAGAACTTAGAACTACATAAACCTAACTAACCTAAGGACAGCACACAACACCCAGCCATCACGAGGCAGAGAAAATCCCTGACCCCGCCGGGAATCGAACCCGGGAACCCGGGCGTGGGAAGCGAGAACGCTACCGCACGACCACGAGATGCGGGCTACACTATACCCTCTTTTTAGTAGAGTAGTATGTGTGTATGTGCGCTGTATAATGAAAAGTAATAATAATATAAGTTACACTTAAGAATAAATAATTTTTTAGGCAAAACGAAGATGCCCTTCATGTAAGTGCAGGACCAAGTGGACTCACAAACACCGGTAATACTCTGTCTGCCGAGGAAGCTGACGTCACTGTGTTTACCCCAGAGCTACAGGTTCCCGAAAATGCTAGCTAAGCTCCTGAAGATGTCACTGAAGATGTTACTGGAGGTAAAAATATTTGTATATGTTTCTTTTGCGGGGAGAGTCGAAGAAAATTTGAAGGTCGCGAGGAGAAATTATCTATTTTCACTGAAAATGGACGCGATTCAGTAGAAAATGTGGCGATAGAGAGCAACGATTCCGACATGATAAAAAAATTCAGAGCTTACCAACTGATGAAGAGTTATATTTTCATAAAAACTGTAAAAATAGTTACATAACTTCACGAGATTCTATATTAAAAGAAGAAAAAGATAAATCGGAATGACATTTTACACGAAAAATCCGAGCAGAAGCCTATAAAGTGGTTGAAAAATTTGTCGAGGAAAATATTATCTTACAAGAGCAGTCTTTCTCCTTAGAATTTTTAAATAATATTTTTATTGAACATTTGAAAAATAATCAGCAAGATGTTTCAAATTACAGTTTCAAACCATATCATTCAAAAGAAAGAGTATTAAAGAAATTTCCGAAAGAAATTTGCATATCTCCTTTAAAGGACAAATTTTTGTGAAACCTTTCAAAGGGATCATGATCCAAAATGAAGTGGAAAAGCAAAATATTTTAGATGCTGCTTCACGTATTCTACACGACGAAATACATCAAGTTAAATGTCTGAAGGTACCGAATCAGATTCAAACAAAAAACTAAATAGACGGTGAATTCGAAATTCCAGAAATATTAATAAATTTTTATAGAAAATTGATATCTGGTGAAAATTGTCAACGGGGACAGGACAAAAGAACAACAAAGGTAGCCAAATCATTTTCTGAAGATGTAATTCATGCTGTTTTTAATGGTCGAATTAAATTATCAAAACATATTTGTTTTGGCATGACTTTGAAGAGCAAAAAAATTATTAATATTGTTAATCAGTATGGTCATTGCTGTAGCTACAGTACATTGGAAGGCCTTGATACTGAGGTTACATTCACTTCTTGTGAGCTTTCCGAAATCTGTCCAGAAGGTATTTTACGAGCATCTCACATGTATACTGGAGTTACATTTGACAGTTACGATCGTTTCGTAGAAACTGCCACTCGCAAAGATACGCTCCACTATACTGTATTTGTAGGTATAATTTTTCAAATTGAAAACAATATCGTCAGTGAAGAAGCAGTTAATAACGAAAATGTACAGCAAAATTTTCGACTTGGAGTAGTTGTGGCAATGAAGCAGCAGTTGAGGACGATAATGTACATCAAGATCTTCAGATGGAAAATGATGTCGTAGGTGAAGCAGTAGTTGAGGACAATAATTTACTGCAAGATCATGATATTGAAGGTAGTATCGTCAGTGAAGTGGACAATGTTTCGTCATACCGATCTCGCAAACACAGACGGAATTTTGATACTGTTACTCCAGAACAACATAAGTTCAACAAAAAACCGAGACTTGTGGAAAGTATGCTGCCATCTGATGCATCATTACACCATAAATTTTCAATCAGTACAACACATTGATTTTGTATGGATGCTTTCAAACTATTTGCAATTATCAGGTAGACCGATGTGGGTTGGTTATAATAGTTTATTGCATGAAGATCGATCTTCCAAGCACATTATTTGTTATTTAACAACGATCAATGCTTCACCAACGAACAAAGATACGATTTATGAGACTATGATTCAAAGTCAAAAGGTGGGTCTTGAGTGCGGGAAAAATTACATTGAAGTAACTTACTATCTTGCTATTGCAAAAATTGCGCTACAGATCCAAACTACAGAAGCCAACACTTTTGACAATTTATTCATCCACTTTGGAGTATTCCATATTATGATGGCGTACTTCAAGGCACTAGGTAAATTCATAGATAATTGTGGTTTTGTCAACCATCATGGTAAATGAAGAACTCGCCAACGTAGCAGTCAACGGGTTCATTACTGGCAAACATTTTAAAAGATGTAAGCGTTTACATCCTATGATTACGTTATCACTGAAAATATTACATTTTGAACGCTTCATTCATCAAGAAAAAATAAATTTACCCGATGAGTTGAAAACCTATTTGTTATGGTTTCTAAAAACAAGGGCGTTTGAATCTTCATTGCAACAAGCTGAATCAACGGAAATATTTAATAAATATGAGCAATTACAGTAGAAACATTGGAAGGCAAACATGGTAAGACAGCGCAGTATTAGATGATATATGTAAGAGTGATCGATTACTACTTAGTGCTTACTACAGGCATCCGTACCAGCAATTTCGGAATGCTTTATTGAAATTAGTTAATTTGGATTTTATTTTCAATCAACCAAATTAGGCGCGTTATTTAATAAAGTACCTCGATAATTCAATGAAAGTTGACGAGATTCATCCAGGCTTACGTGAGAATTTTTAGAAGGTATCATTCGGTATAAAGCGGACCAAAAACAATTTTTCGAAATAACCATTCGTGAATAATTTGATGATTATAAACAATCCGCCTCGATTGCAAATAGAAACCGGATGTTGACCTAGGTTTCGACGGGGGTAACCACGCATTATTCGGAACACACTAAAACTACAAACTGCCCAAAGAGGATGGTTCTGTATTAATGTTCTTCCTTCTTCGGAACACACTAAAACCACAAACTGCCTAAAGAGGCATGGTTCTGTATTACTGTTGGACCAAGACTCTTTAGGCAGTTTGTAGCTATAGTGCGTTCTGAACAAGGCGTGGTTATCCGCGCCGAAACCTAGGTCAACATCCGGTTTATATTTGCATTCGATGCAGATTCCTTATAAACATCAAAATCTGCGGTATTTATAGGAGACTAATAATTTTTTGGGACAATCTATACAATCTGAGGATCATGTGAATACTATGAAACATATAATGACCCTGAATATGTTACGGAACGCACATAAGCTTCAAATGTTATTGCTGATCCGGTAAAATTAACGTTTCTTGAAACTTCAAAGCAATAACATGTTTCTTAACTTCCCATAATTTACGTACATTTACATGACAAAGTGATGTTAGAAATGTTAATAGGCATCCTTAACACGGCCTATATACCCTAGTAAGTGCATAATAATATCTATTTTGTACTTTGGTAAATAATCATTAATTTTTGAAATTGTTATATATCTTAATTACAAACTTCATTTATCCGAAACTTATTTCAAAACCAGAGAGAATTCATAGTTTTTAAATTTATGTTATTCTGTAATTCCACAGTAACATCTACAAATTTCGTGCAGCAATTCGACTGTGGTTAGTCAGAGGTATTCAGTATTAAGTGTTCTCGGTTTCCATGTACACAAACTTTATCGACCATTTTTAAAAAATTACATGTTGAGTTTGGTTTACCATTTTTAAAATATCTAATTAATCCAGGTACATTTCAAACAAATTACTTATCTGAATTAACAACACTTTCCAGTGAATCAGTTACAAAATTTCTATTAATTATTTTTTAGTCTTCAATAAATATTTAGAATTTTGTGCACAAAATGGTACTTAAATCAATCGCTTCGGACATCCGGAACACGTTAGAAAGCCAATTTACCGTTATGTGAAGTACCTTGGAGACGGAGACTCCAGATGGTTGCAAATAGGTTGGAAAATATGCCTTATGGAAGAACTGCAAAACTTTAAAAGTTACTGTCTGTTTCTCAAGTCCAAAAGAGGATGGGCACACGTTTACGTAAGCTAATAAAAAATATTAAGGAGAAAAACCTCAGTGACAGCAAACAAACTGGTTGTCGGGGTCGTCTTACTAAGGAAGACGTAACAAATGTGCAGCTCTATTATATCTTAGCCATAAGAAAGAAGCGAGACAATATTGAGACCATAAAGAAAGCAGTATGGGCTACCTTTTTCCACAAAGCTTCTACGGATGACCATCCACAGCATGCTCTCTGTGACAGTGGTGTAGACACATGGTGTCGTTACAAAAGAGCAATAGCAAATGGCGAGACTTATGCACACCATCACTCCCTGCCATTTGAGGTATTAGAAGCAATTAAGCCCATATACAGGGACCCAAGTGACACTAAACTATTGTCATAGTGCTTACATGAAAAGACACAAAATGTTAATGACTGTTTAAACCATGTGATATGGGAACGCCTGCCTAACACTGTGATTCTTGATATCAGCACCTTTAGATTAGGTGTATTAGATGCAGTTATTTGCTTTAATGATGGGGCAGTTAGCACTGATGGCAATTGGTTCCTTGAGAGTGGCAGAAGGCGAAAAATGGGTTCTTGAGGCAACTACAGAGACCAGAGTAGCAACGAGGAGCAAGAAAAGAGGAGCGAATATGAGGTACACACAAACCAAGAATATTATGCAACTGGCGGGTTTTAAGAACAACACAGGTGAGTAACCGATGAAATGTAACTTTAAACTGAATTTCCCAAGAATCTAATTTTCCGACTTGTTTATTTTAGTAAAAAAAGCTATTTCAGCTAGAGGTCTGACTTTCTTTTTATATTTCAGCTACCATTTGGAGAAAAGTAGACTACAGGCTCCATCTTACTTTCACTAGGAAGAAAAATATATCCTTATTATTAAAAAATTACCTTAATTTTGACTCACAGAGCCATTTATTTATAGTATAAGTAACTATGGACTGGAATCGTTTGAGTTAAGTCTACTTTTTAAATAACAATGTCATAAATGCACCCAAAAAGTTTTAAGCATCTAAGAAAAGTAGTTAATAAGTCTATTGATTTTAAACATAGGCTGGCAGGAAAAATTTTAAATTACTGAGCGACATACATGTTTACACGACAAAGGTTATATCAAAGCTATTCTAGTTATTCTTGATCCAAAATCTTCGTTCTTAAAACACTTTCATTGTCCAAACATTTCTTTGTATTCAGAGGTCACATTATGTATTAGACCCTCATAAACTTTATGAAAATTCTTACTGCTTTTCCAGCCGTTCACTGGCAAGTTACCTGAAAATATTACACTGCATGTGACTAAATATTTTATGTATGTTCAGTTATTAAAAATTCACTGTAAATTTCCCAAAAGAATCAAAGACCGTCAGTACAGGACGTCTGCCGTATCTTCGTTTAACAGAGGTTTTTCTTCGCCTTTCCACTTCACAATCTCTTCAACAACGGGCTACCTGGACAGCTTTAGAACGGACGAAATGTTCGCGAGTGATTTGTTAATCTGCTCATATCCAATAACTAACCTACGTTCCAACTCACTGCGCTCTCCTGATCGACTTATCCTTCTATTATTTCATTGATACTGACGATCCTGCTGGTTTATTTCCTGATTCCCGAGACTAAAGGACACAAGTCACACAGGAGAGACAAGGTTAATGTATAGTAAAGGGTGATTTACCCTTGCAGTCAGGGATAACATTGACACAATTAGAAACGTGCATAAAACCATATCTAGAAAAAAGACTTTAATTGTTCTTAAGGGAATACCACTACTATTCAGATCGGGCAGGACTAATGTTTCTAAAGGGCTATAATAAAACGTCGTTCATGCACGGACCTAAACCTATACTGAAGCAAAACAAGTATTGAATGACGTGAATGCATATCTATTATGTTGAAAGGTAACTTGGGACCCACATAATTGTGGAGGCATAGTTGGGCTTATGGATCACGCGAGTGCCTCTCCCATTACCATTGGTATCATTGCTGACAAGATACTTCCGAGCACTATTTGATGTCTGCACAGATCCTTATCGCGAGTTTCAACCGAATTTCGTAATATTCTTCCCACAGTATAGTGGCTTCTCGTGCTCAAATAAAACAGGGTAACTACTGACAGCAAGTGCAACGGACAGAAGAGGTTCCGACAACACACTATCGGAGATCGAAAGCGCTCATGCCGAGCAAAGACAACCTGTGTCCGCACAGAAGCGCTCACTATATGCAAAACTATAGCAATGGCATACCATCAGAATTTCCATGTCGCAACATAAAATCTACATGTACATTTACATTTATACTCCGCAAGCCACCCAACGGTGTGTGGAGGAGGGCACTTTACGTGCCACTGTCATTACCTCCCTTCCCCGTTCCAGCTGCGTATGGTTCGCAGGAAGAACGACAGCCGGAAAGCCTCCGTGCGCGCTCGAAACTCTCTAATTTTACATTCGTGATCTCCTCGGGCGGTACAAGTAGGGGAAAGCAATATATTCGATACCTCATCCAGAAACGTACCCTCTCAAAACCTGGACAGCAAGCTACACCGCGATGCAGAGCGCCTCTCTTGCAGTCTGCCTCTTGAGTTTGCTAAACATCTCCGTAACGCTATCACGCTTACCAAATAACCCTGTGACGAAACGCGCTGCTCTTCTTTAGATGTTCTCTATCACCTCTGTCAATCCGGCCTGGTACGGATCCCACACTGATGAACAACACTCAAGTACAGGTCGAACGAGTGTTTTGTAAGTCATCTCCTTTGTTGATGGACTACATTTTCTAAGGACTCTCCCAATGAATCTCAACCTGGCACTCGCCTTACCAACAATTAATTTTATATGATCATCCCACTTCAAATCGTTACGTACGTATACTCCCAGATATTTTACAGAAGTAACTGCCACCAGTGTTTGTTCCGCTATCATATAATCATACAATAAACGATCCTTCTTTATATGTCATACAAGCACTAACTGTGTGCGTTGTGTATCATTATGAGACCTACTACAGAGAGCAGAATTAAACATTCCCTTCTCCATAAAGGTATTAAATTTGTGGCCGCCCATTGTATATTACACACTACTAGATAACAGACAGCTAATATTGTGAGGTCGCCATTGATTCGCGTATACAAGACGCTATCAGAATGTTTATTAGCAAATGTAAATGCAACGTAAAGCCTCACAGGACGGTTGACTCGGACAATAACAAAGAATAACTGGCCCTTCATACAATTTTAGAAGTTATTCAATACCATTTGTGGTATAGTAAAAATGAAAAAATCTCGGTATCACCTGTAACGATCACATGAGGCTATTGTTCAAAGAGTGACGTTAGTTAGTCTCGAGCAGTGAAAGTCTCTTAAAGAGAGACAACAGCAGCCATTCCTTATCCTTTCTTAAATCGTTAAACCCCTAGCACACAGTGTCTAGTTCACTTCATCTGGGAACGATTAGTCTTTCAGTAACCAATATTGATACAGTTTTCTCGTAGCAAGAAGGCTCGCATTTATAGCTTCGTTTCCACTTCACATATATTGCGATCCTGTAACCACTCGAACCGTATATTGTTTCCCTTGCCGTAGTTTATGTATATTTACATGACAAGGTGATTTTACAAATGTTAAGAGACATCTTTAACATTGCTTACTTGCTGCAGATAAGTGATCGCTAAATCGTATTTCATACTACGGTCCATCATCGTTAATTTTTGAAATTAATTTACTTTATTAGTACAAAATTTACTAATGCCAATCTTATTAACAAGAACTGAAACAATTCAAACATTTTTCATTATCGTTACTGAAAGGTATCGCAGTAACATTTCGTTAATTCGTGCAGAAACCACACACCGGTTACACATGTTTACACGGAAATTAATTTAAGTATCAACTAACTAATTTTTAAAAATTACATGCTGGATTCAGTTTACATTTAAAAAAAGAATATTATCTCAATATATTTCAAAACAGAGAATTATCTAAACTAAAAATTGCTATGCGTGTGCCTAAGATATTCTATTTATCAGACTTTATTCAACCTGCAATGCACAATTTCCCAAAACAATCAACTTTTCCCTCTCCATTGTTTACAGAAGGCCACCTTCAATGTTTGAAACAGAATATGAATGGATTACAATTAGAATATATGTCCAATCACTCTGAACGCACCATAAAGGGAAACGTTCTCATGTGTGGCAGTGACCCTTCCTAATTCATCACGTAATTACACAGATAGATCTAACTTTCAGCGGTGTAATGTATATTTACGAGTTCTGTCTACATCATAAACATGATTTTACTCAACTTTCAGTTCTTTCAAAATTGTAAGTGTTCTGTGAATATCGGATACAAGTAAGAAAAGCTTTGGATTTTGATGACTATTTGGAAGTATGCTAAAGTGTGTTGCACCTTAAATACGAAAACAACTAAATACAATGTGAATAACGTGAAATAAAACTCGATATATATGACATCAGAATATACATGTTATTAATGTGCTACCTCCATATACAAAATCTGATGAGAGGTATCCAGCACCTGGTACTAGACATATATACGAAGTGTGTCCACCCTTCGCCTTTATATGCGCATCGACTCGAGACCTTAGGTAGGCCAGGCCATTTCAAGAATGTTATTATACACAAACAACTGCGAAACAGATGCTGCATAATGAGAGGGTTGACTGTCAAGCTGATACAATCATTGTCCACAAACTCTCCCTCCGCTGTATGTAGTACACACTACAGCCAAATGTATTTGTAAACATTTGCTTTTGACGTTTTCTTAACCGAAATCGGGGAAAAACCGCCTTACCACCAAAACAACCCCATGCAGAAACAAAAACACATCCTCTGTAACTCACTGTTGGCATTCAACACGATAACAGTTAACGTTCTCCAAGCGTACGCCAACCCAAACTCATCCATATGTTTGCCATAGCAACAGCACGATTCATCACAACAAATCACTCGTCCCAATCCTCCAGTGCCCAGTGGCGTCACTCTTTACACAACGTCTAGTGTCACTGTGTACTGACAACAGAAGTGAAAGACTAACGAGGAGTTGCACCCCCGTTGTATTTCAGTCCGTTTAACATCCGATGCAACGCTATTGTCTTTCTAGTACTGGTAGTAGCACTCTGAAAATTACATCTGGATCTTCGAAAGACTTAATCTGACATTTTACAACTACGCTCTGGCATGCCCGACAGTACCTGAACGTCAGTACAGGACGTCTGCAGTATCTTCGTTTAACAGAGGTTTTTCTTCGCCTTCCCACTTCACAATCTCTTCATCAGCTGACTACTTGGTCAGCTTAAGAAGGTACGAAATTTTCTCAACTGATTTGCTAATTTACTCATGTGCAATGACTAGCCTACGTTCCAACTCACTGCGCTCTCCCGATCGACTTATCCTTTTATTACCTCAGCCCTACTGACGATCCTGCTGGTTCATTTGCTGCCTCCCGAGACTAAGGCAGATAAATCACTCAGAAGAGAAAATGTTAATATACAGTAAAAGGCGATTTGACCCTTGCAATCACTGATAACATAACAGACTTAGAAGCCTGCATACAACCATCGCAAGAAAAATGCTAGGAAAATGACTTTGATTGTTCATAAGGGAATACACGAAATAAATGAGATTGGACAGGGCTAACGATTCTAAAAGGTTGTAATATAACGTCGTTCGTGCACAGACCCAAACCTATACTGACGCTATCCAAATACTGAATGACGTAAATATATATCCGTTATGTTGCATGGTATCGTGGGATAGTATGGGTTATGGATCCCACGAGTGCCCTACCCATTACCGATAGCATCAATGCTGACAAGATACATCCGAGCACTGTTTGACGTCTGCACAGATACTTATCGCTGGTTTTCAACGGAATGTTATACCATTCTTCCCACAGAATAGTACCCGGACGTGCTCAAATAAAACAGGGTATCTATTGGCGGCAAGTGCAAGGGACAGACGACGTTCCGACAACACACTGTCAGAGATTGAAAGCGCTCATGCCAAGCAAAGAAAACTGTGACCGCATAGAAGAGGATACTATATGCAAAACTATAGCAATGGCATACCATCAGAGTTTGTTCAAATCATTCTGCACACTCCATATGGCTATGGCAGTCATTGCAGGACGTACTCATCACATGGTAACCTCTGCTCATAAAAAATTTCCATGTCGCAACTCAACATACAAGCACTAACTGTGTGCATGACGTATCATTATGTGACCCACTACAGAGAGCAGTTTTAAATACTCTCTTCTGCATAAAGGTATTAAATATGTGGCCGCCCACTGTATATTATGCATTACTAGACCATAGACAGCTTATGTTGTGAGGTCGCCGTGGATTTGCGTATGCAGGAAGTTTTCAGAACCTTTATTAGCACGTGAAAATGCACCGTAAAGCCTCACAGGACTGTTAAATCGGATGATGACAAAGAATAACTGGCACATCCTACAATTTTAGATATTATTCAATACCATTTGTAGTATAGTAAAGATGAAAACAAATCTCGGTATCACCTGCAACGAATGGTAGTGATCACATAAGAATGTTATTCGGAGCATGACGTTAGGTGGTCACGAGTAACGAAAGTCTCAGAAAGAGAGACACGAGAAGCCATTACTTATCCCTTCTAAATCGTTAAATCCCTTGCACACACTTTCCAGTTCACTTCACTTGGGAACGATTAGTCTTTCAGTATCACAGCTGATACAGTTCCTCGTAGTAAGTAGGCTCGCATTTACAGCTTTCTTTGCCATTCGCATATTTTGCGGTCCTGTAACCACTCGAACATTTATATTAATGATACTTGTCCTTGATCGCATTGAAAACTACTTTTAACATTGAGCAGCAAATTCCATTGACGAAAACTAAATGTAACTGGCTTGCGCTAGTAATGAAACAAATTCTTTTGCATCCCTAAAGTATATCCAAAAGTCAATTCCTTTCAGAGAAATTTTTAGAAAAACAAAAATTGCTTCCCATTTCTGTGGTCATTTACATTCAAACATTTCATTAACTTGCATCGTGTTCATTAATTTAATGCCGTAGTTAGTGAATTCGTCTTCATTGCAGTGCACTGTTCACGATTTTGTCTAGTTAATCACCTAGGACTCGTTACTAGCGCAATTCCTTTAGATTCACCTAATCAGTTTTACTCAGTTGTTGCATTAGTACCAGCGTTCGTTCGGACCTGTCACTAGGTCAACAGTTGCAGAACCAGATAGCAGACAGATGTAATTTCACATAACTGGAAACTCTAAAAGGATTCGAACCGGAGGTTTCTGACATGATGTTAAAAAATTAAATTCTTGGTATTGGTTCTAAAACGCACACAAATCTAAATTTAGAATCATTCTACATTATTCAACGGCGAAAGATGTCGAGCGCCAGGGCAGTATTTTGTACAAGACATTCATTTCTGTAATAGCTTTTTCTAAAGAAAAAATCCCTTAAACTTCTAGCATGTCGAAACGTTCGATTTCACTTACAATTGACAGAATGCACTTACAGCAAATTACAACACTTTTCTGATCACTTTATACGTATACCGGACAATGCACAACCAAAGTTCTTCGTCAGATATTACCATACAACCTGTACGATTGATAGGACTTGTATTTATGTTTGAACTTGCATTTTCCGTGACGTTTCCGTATTTCTGTCGAAACTCTGTAAAGTGCAACGTGTCAAGTGCTTTCACAAGGGGAAGCTGTACTGTAACACTGATGCACTCAGACACAGTCTTGATACTCACAGGTCAATTGAAGAACGCGGTAATCGCTTGAGCCGATTCACAGATTCCTTTATAAGGGCTAGTACATGTAGGAAGAAATATTGGTCGCAGCCATAAGGGACTGAACTGATTTCAACAATACACTAACAAATAGATATAGATAGAGAGAGATTGAGAGAGAGAGAGAGAGCGCTGAAGTAAGACGGGTTGCATCACTTTTAGAAGGTTAAGGCCGCTTCCGATCAAAAGTTGCATCACTTAAGTAATGACTATTGGAAACGAAACATCAATGGCTGCCATCAGAATTTCTTCAAGTCATCCTGCACATTTCATTGGAACATGGCAGTCATATTGTTTCGTTTTCATCACATGGTAGCCTCAAGTCGTCACTGATTATCATTTCACAACAGGACGCAACAGTCCTACCTCAGTGCGTGACGTGACTTTGTAAAGACAGTAGACTTAGCAATATCCTTCTCTGTGTGGCTGTCCATTGTATATTACCGAGATAGTTTTTTTGAGGAGTCAGATTAAACCACAGCAGTTTCTGTGGGCTTCGATCACAGCAGAGATTGTTATTGAAGGACATGGGCTGACTTCAGAGGATCCTGCTACAGCACGAGGGGCTGTCATTATTGAATCCAAATACTTTTATCAAAAACGGCTCCAACCTAATCACTCCTAATTTAATCTCATTTATTTGTTCTGAATGAACGTTGCATTGCAGTGTTCTTAGTTATTGTCCGTATTTATCTGTTCATCTATATGAGGAACTCAGAAAATGATGAAAATATTCCTAGATTCACTTGGGCCAAGAATTTAATGCTGTAGTTAGTGAATTCGTTTTCTTTGCAGTGCACTGTTCACGAGTTTGTCAAGGCAATCAACTAGGACTCGTTACTAGTGCAATTCCTTTAGATTCACCTAATCAGTTTTACACAGTTCTGGCCTTAGTACCAGCGTTCATTCGGACCTGTCACT
Organism: Schistocerca nitens; assembly: GCF_023898315.1. NCBI lineage: Eukaryota > Metazoa > Arthropoda > Insecta > Orthoptera > Acrididae > Schistocerca > Schistocerca nitens. The sequence continues at coordinate 448,422,307 of NC_064616.1, read as the reverse complement.
AGATCAACAGTTGCTGAACCAGATAGCAGACAGATGTAACTTCACACAACTGGAAACTCGAAAAGGATTCGAACCGGAGTTTTCTGACAGGAAGTTAAAAAATTAGTTCATGGCATTGGTTCTAAAACGCACTAAAAACTAAATTTAGAATCATTCTATATTATTCAACGGCGAATACTTAAAATGAGTCTCAGGCACAAGTAAGTAAAAGATGTCGAGCTCCAGGACAGTATTTTGTACAAGAGATTCACTTCTGTAATAGCTTTTTCTAAAGAAAAAAATCCCTTAAATTCTAGCATGTCGAAACGTTCGATTTCACTTACAATTGACAGAATGCACTCACAGCAACATACAACACTTTTCTGATCACTTTATACGTATTCCGGACAATGCACAACCAAAGTTCTTCGTCAGATATTACCATACAACCTGCACGATTGTCAGGACTTGTATTTATGTTTGAACTTGCATTTTCCGTGGCGTTTCCGTATTTCTGTCCAAACTCTGTAAAGTGGAACGTGTCAAGTGCTTTCACAAGGGGAAGCTGTACTGTAACACTGATGCCCTCAGACACAGTCTTGATACTCACAGGTCAATTGAAGAACGCGGGGAATCGCTGGAGCCGATTCACAGATTCCTTTATAAGGGCTAGTACACGTAGGAAGAAATATTGGTCGCTGCCATAAGGGACTGAACTGATTTCAACAATACACTAACAAATAGATAGATAGATAGAGAGAGAGAGAGAGAGAGAGAGCGCTGAAGTAAGACGGGTTGCATCACTTTTGGAAGGTTAAGGCTGCTTCCGATCAAAAGTCTGCGTCATTGAAGTAATAACGTTTTGAAACGAAACATCAATGGCTACCATCAGAATTTCTTTTAAGTCATCCTGCACATTTCATTGGAACATGGCAGTCAAATAGTATCTCTTTCATCACATGGTAGCCTCAAGTCTTCAATGATTATCATTTCACAACAGGACATAACAGTCCTACCTCAGTGCGTGACGTGACTTTCTACAGACAGTAGACTTAGCAATATCCTTCTCTGTGTGGCTGTCCATTGTATATTACCGAGATAGTTTTTTTGAGGAGTCAGATTAAACCACAGCAGTTTCTGTGGGCTTCGATCACAGCAGAGATTGTTATTGAAGGACATGGGCTGACTTCAGAGGATCCTGCTACAGCACGAGGGGCAGAGTTCAAACGTACCTACAAATTCATGCAATGAGACATAGCTGTCCACTGCTTCCAGCTAGGATTACGCCCAGTCACAGAACACTTTGTTGAGAGCAGTGTACTCACCACAGTGACTTCACGGGATGTAACTGGAGTGGGAAAGCCATTGAATCAATTTTCAAGGATCTGATCAACTTTATTTACCAAGATTCTGGCACCCTGCGAAATCTAATTATGTCAACAGGATTCATACCAGGTGGCACACAAATTCTTTCACAAAGAGCAAGGAGATCTTCTCATTATACCTTCTTCAAAAATAAATAAACTAAAAACTGCTAAAGTATGGCAGACTAAGACCAGCCAACTTGATAAATTTCAACACAGGTGAAACACAGATTGACGGGCAAAGTAAGAAATCAATGATGTAGCAGATTTACGTGAAATGTCAATATGATTCTTTCCGCGAGTAGCCAGCTAGTTGATGAGCTTCTTACACCGATTCTTTGGCGGGAGAAAAGACAGTCTTTTAAAATGATTCATATTGGGAAAACTTTCGCAAACTTGTTACATTGCATATTTATATTTTGACACAATCTCGTGGATGGGAGAGCAAACGACTAACAAACGAGAGAATCTCATGTGAAACGTGACTGTACACATGTTAAGAGTTAACAGAATATTTTCAGACTTCAGAGACGGGATATAGCAGCGTGTGGCACTTCTGTCTGGGGTGGCACACTCGACTTGTTGAGAATCAATGGCTGCACCACCAAAGTATGCTAGTGGCGTTTCTTTTGGATGTTTATAATGGGGTAATCTGGTGGCATCAGTTGGTTGCGAAAGAGTGAAGTTACAATCTTTCTGATACTTAATTCAATTCACGTAGGATATTCCATGTACAGGTCCCGGCGAATAATGGCATGATATTTCTTTTTCTCCAGTCGGTACGATCGTAGAAAGACTGAGTGATTGTATATGAATATCTGACTACGTTCAACGTAACTAATTGGTTTGGATTATACTCATTACTGAATCCAAATGCTTCTCTCAAAAGCGGTACCAATTTAATCACTCCTAGTTTTATCTCATTTAGTTGTTCTAACTGAATATTGTTTTGCAGTGTTCGTAATTATTATCCACATGTATCCCTTCACGTTGATGATGAACTCCGAGCATCATTACAATAAACCTAGGTGCACTTCAACTAAGATTTGAATTTCGTAGTTAGTGAATTCGTTTTTTGGAGTGTACTGTTCACTATTTTGTGAAGCCAAACTACCAAGACTGGTTACTAGCGCCATCCCTGTAGATTTTCCTAATCAGTTGTACACAGCTCTGGTATTGGAATAAGAGTTCAATCGGATCCGTCAGCAGGTCAGCAGATGCCGTTCCATACAGGAGATAGATGTAATCCTACCAGAATTAGAACCTGTGATCTTATGACAATCATTTAAGGATTTAGTTAAGTAACATAGGTTCATAAACGCTTTAAAAAAAGAATTTCGTATCATTGTATCATACTCATTTAGCAACATTTAATTTGTGTGTCTGGCAGTAGCAAGTAATCCATGTTCAGCTCCAGGACAGTATTTTGTACGAGACGTTCCTTCTGCAACAGCTATATCGATATAAAAAATCCTTTACACTTCTTGCATGACGATACCTTCGAATTCACTTAGATTCGACTTAATAGACTCACAGCTACACACGACACTCCTCTTATTATTTCATACGTATTAAGTATTCAGGACACTGCACAACCAAAGTTCTTCGTCAAATATTACAATGCAACCTGTACGATTGATAGGACTTGTATTTATGATCGAACTTACATTTTCCGTGGACTTTCAGTATTTCCGTCAATCCTCGGTGAAGTGCAACGTATCAACTGCATTCACAAAGGGAAGCTATAATGTAACACTCACGGTCTTAGGCACAGTGTTGATACTCACAGGTCAATTGAAGTATGCGGGAATCGCATGAGCCGATTCACAGAGATTTGTTTATAAGGGCAAGTACAAGTAAGACGAAATATTGAAGCAGCTACAAGGGATTGAACTCATTTCCGCAGTCCCCTAACAAAGAGGTACAGTGAGAGAGAGATAGAGAGAGAGAGAGGGTGGGGGGGTGGGGGAGTAAGAGAGAGTTGAAGTACGAAGAGTAGCATCACTCTTGGAAGGTGAAGACTGTTTGCTACCAAAAGTTTTCGTCATTGAAGTAATGACTATTTGAAATGAAATATCAATTGCTACCATCAGAACTTTTTCAAGTCATCCTGCCCATTTCTTTGGAACATGGCAGTCGTACTAGTTCTATTTCATCACATGGTAGCCTCAAGTAATCAGTTATTTTTATTTCCCAACAATACATAGGATTCCTACCTCAGTGCGTGTTGTGACTTTCTACAGGAGATCTTCTCATTGTACCTTCTTCAAAAATAAATAATCTAAAAGTTGCTAGAGTACGTGAGACTAAGAGCGGCCAACTTGATAGTTTTGTACACAGGTGATCCACAGATTGAAGGATTAAGTAAGAAATCAATTAAGTAAGAGAGCGACATGAAATGTTCCTATAATTTTGTCTGCGACTATCCAACTACTTGGTGAACTTGTTACACCGAATCTTTGGAGAGAGAATAGGCACTCCCTTAAAATTTTTCTCATTGAATGAACTTTCGCAAACTATTTCCATTGCATATTTATATTGGTGACACAAACTCGGAAGACTCAAAGTCGGAGCTGGGAGAGCAGACCAATAAACGCCAAGTCTCTCAGGCGTAACGAGACAGTGCACGCATGCTGGGTTAACACAAGAGGTTCGTACTTCAGAGATGTGACGTAGGAGCGTGTGGCACTTGTGTTCGGAGTGGCACACTAGACATTTTCTGGTGAGTAACAATTGCTGTCACCAACACAGCATGCTGCCTGCATTTATTTAAGATGTTAATGATGAGGTAATCTGGTGGCATTAGTTGTTTACGATAGACCGAAGTTAAATTTTTTGTGGTACGTATCTCAGTTCTCTCAGGATCATTCATGTACAGGGCAGGGCGAATAAAGGCGTGATATCGCTTTTTCTCCAAGCGGCACGATCGTAGAAAGAATGAGTGATTGTATATTCACATGTGCCTGCGGTCTCCGTAACTAATTTGTTTGGATAATAGTCATTACTGAATCCAAATACTTTTATCAAAAACGGCTCCAACCTAATCACTCCTAATTTAATCTCATTTATTTGTTCTGAATGAACGTTGCATTGCAGTGTTCTTAGTTATTGTCCGTATTTATCTGTTCATCTTGATGATGAACTCAGAAAATGATGAAAATATTCCTAGATTCACTTGGGCCAAGAATTTAATGCTGTAGTTAGTGAATTCGTTTTCTTTGCAGTGCACTGTTCACGATTTTCTCAAGGCAATCAACTAGGACTCGTTACTAGTGCAATTCCTATAGATTCACCTAATCAGTTTTACACAGTTCTGGCCTTAGTACCAGCGTTCACTCGGACCTGTCACTAAATCAACAGTTGCTGAACCAGATAGCAGACAGATGTAACTTCACATAACTGGAAACTCTAAAAGGATTCGAACCGGAGTTTTCTGACAGGAAATTAAAAAATTAGTTCATGGCATTGGTTCTAAAACGCACTAAAAACTAAATTTAGAATCATTCTATATTATTCAACGGCGAATACTTAAAATGAGTCTCAGGCACAAGTAAGTAAAAGATGTCGAGCTCCAGGACAGTATTTTGTACAAGAGATTCACTTCTGTAATAGCTTTTTCTAAAGAAAAAATCCCTTAAATTCTAGCATGTCGAAACGTTCGATTTCACTTACAATTGACAGAATGCACTCACAGCAACATACAACACTTTTCTGATCACTTTATACGTATTCCGGACAATGCACAACCAAAGTTCTTCGTCAGATATTACCATACAACCTGCACGATTGTTAGGACTTGTATTTATGTTTGAACTTGCATTTTCCGTGGTGTTTCCGTATTTCTGTCCAAACTCTGTAAAGTGGAACGCGTCAAGTGCTTTCACAAGGGGAAGCTGTACTGTAACACTGATGCCCTCAGACACAGTCTTGATACTCACAGGTCAATTGAAGAACGCGGGGAATCGCTGGAGCCGATTCACAGATTCCTTTATAAGGGCTAGTACACGTAGGAAGAAATATTGGTCGCTGCCATAAGGGTCTGAACTGATTTCAACAATACACTAACAAATAGATAGATAGAGAGAGAGAGAGAGAGAGAGAGAGAGCGCTGAAGTAAGACGGGTTGCATCACTTTTGGAAGGTTAAGGCTGCTTCCGATCAAAAGTCTGCGTCATTGAAGTAATAACGTTTTGAAACGAAACATCAATGGCTACCATCAGAATTTCTTTTAAGTCATCCTGCACATTTCATTGGAACATGGCAGTCAAATAGTATCTCTTTCATCACATGGTAGCCTCAAGTCTTCAATGATTATCATTTCACAACAGGACATAACAGTCCTACCTCAGTGCGTGACGTGACTTTCTACAGACAGTAGACTTAGCAATATCCTTCTCTGTGTGGCTGTCCATTGTATATTACCGAGATAGTTTTTTTGAGGAGTCAGATTAAACCACAGCAGTTTCTGTGGGCTTCGATCACAGCAGAGATTGTTATTGAAGGACATGGGCTGACTTCAGAGGATCCTGCTACAGCACGAGGGGCAGAGTTCAAACGTACCTACAAATTCATGCAATGAGACATAGCTGTCCACTGCTTCCAGCTAGGATTACGCCCAGTCACAGAACACTTTGTTGAGAGCAGTGTACTCACCACAGCGACTTCACGGGATGTAACTGGAGTGGGAAAGCCATTGAATCAATTTTCAAGGATCTGATCAACTTTATTTACCAAGATTCTGGCACCCTGCGAAATCTAATTATGTCAACAGGATTCATACCAGGTGGCACACAAATTCTTTCACAAAGAGCAAGGAGATCTTCTCATTATACCTTCTTCAAAAATAAATAAACTAAAAACTGCTAAAGTATGGCAGACTAAGACCAGCCAACTTGATAAATTTCAACACAGGTGAAACACAGATTGACGGGCAAAGTAAGAAATCAATGATGTAGCAGATTTACGTGAAATGTCAATATGATTCTTTCCGCGAGTAGCCAGCTAGTTGATGAACTTCTTACACCGATTCTTTGGCGGGAGAAAAGACAGTCTTTTAAAATGATTCATGTTGGGAAAACTTTCGCAAACTTGTTACATTGCATATTTATATTTTGACACAATCTCGTGGATGGGAGAGCAAACGACTAACAAACGAGAGAATCTCATGTGAAACGAGACTGTACACATGTTAAGAGTTAACAGAATATTTTCAGACTTCAGAGACGGGATATAGCAGCGTGTGGCACTTCTGTCTGGGGTGGCACACTCGACTTGTTGAGAATCAATGGCTGCACCACCAAAGTATGCTAGTGGCGTTTCTTTTGGATGTTTATAATGGGGTAATCTGGTGGCATCAGTTGGTTGCGAAAGAGTGAAGTTACAATCTTTCTGATACTTAATTCAATTCACGTAGGATATTCCATGTTCAGGTCCCAGCGAAGAATGGCATGATATTTCTTTTTCTCCAGTCGGTACGATCGTAGAAAGACTGAGTGATTGTATATGAATATCTGACTACGTTCAACATAACTAATTTGTTTGGATTATACTCATTACTGAATCCAAATGCTTCTCTCAAAAGCGGTACAAATTTAATCACTCCTAGTTCTATCTCATTTATTTGTTCTAACTGAATATTGTTTTGCAGTGTTCGTAATTATTATCCACATGTATCCCTTCACGTATGATGAACTCCGAGCATCAGTACAATAAACCTAGGTGCACTTCAACCAAGATTTTAATTTCGTAGTTAGTGAATTCGCTTTCTTTGGAGTGTACTGTTCCCTATTTTGTGAAGCCAAACTACCAGGACGCGTCACTAGTGCCACCCCTGTCGATTTCCCTAATCAGTTGTACACAGCTCTGGTATTGGAATAAGAGTTCAATCGGATCCGTCAGTAGGTCAGCAGATGCCGTTCCATACAGGAGATAGATGTAATCCTACCAGAATTCGAACCTGTGATCTTATGACAATCACTTAAGGATTTAGTTAAGTAACAAAGGTTCATAAACGCATTAAAAAAAGAATTTTGTATCATTGTATAATACTCAGTTAGCAACACTTAATTTGTGTGTCTGGCAGTAGCAAGTAATCCATGTTCAGCTAGAGGACAGTATTTTGTACGAGACGTTCCTTCTGCAACAGCTATATCGATAGAAAAAATCCTTTACACTTCTTGCTTGACGATACCTTCGAATTCACTTAGATTCGACTTAATAGACTCACTAACTCTAAAAGCTGCAAATGAAATGTACACAGTAATAAATGCCCATGCCCCAACAAATGGTAAAAATAATAAAAAAGAACACAGAGAAGAGGTAGAAAAATTTTGGGGGCTCTTAGATCAAACGACGATTAACATTAATAAAAATCACATCAAAATTTTAATTGGAGACTTCAATGCCCAGTTAGGAAGGGAAAAGAGATATAGAGACGTAATAGGGAAATGGACAGCACAAAGAAGAACAAACAAAAATGGCATAAGACTAGTGGAATTTTGCAGAAACCATGACATGATCTCAAAGTCGACGTATTTTAAGAGAAGACCAAGTAAACTAAAAACTTGGAAACATCCAGACTGGAAAAAAGGAGAATGGCAACTGGACCATGTCTGCATGGATAAGAATTACTACAAGGAAATTTACAATGTGAAAGTAGTGAGAGGGACAGATACCGGATCAGATCATTACATGATAAAAATAAAAATTAAATTAACCCCATTAGCGAAGAAAAAATCCCACCAGAAGAAGAAGAGAACCTATGACCCTCATAAACTGATACAAAATGAGGATTATGAAGCACAAACCAGGGATATAAAAATAACAGATGATTTGGAAGAAATAATTCCCAAATTGAAACAAACAGCTGAACAAGTTGCCCCTATAAATCCAAGGGAAAAACACCAGTGGTGGAACGATGAATGTGATGAAGCAGTGTTGGATCGACACCAAGCCTGGTTAAGGCATCAAAATGAAAAAACAGAAAAATCATATTTGGAACTCACAAAACAAAGGAAGACAACACAAAAAATAATAAGGAGAGTTAAACGTCAGTACCAAAAAGATATACTTCTAATGATAGAAACAAATAGTGAAAAAACAAACTCAAGAGACTATTACAAAATATTTGGCAGACAATTACAAGGATATGATCCTCCAACATTAATGTTAAAAGATAAAGATAATAACCTAGCCCATAGCATCAGTAGAAATACAGAAATTCTAGCAGAAACATTTAACAAGTTACTAAATTGTGAAGATCCCCCAGAACTTCTTCAGATAAACACAGAAACCCCAATTAAAACACCAGCAGAAAATATAAATCCACCTACAATTAATGACGTCTACAGAGCTTTGAAAGAACTCAAAAACTACAAAGCAAGTGGAGAAGATCAAACGTTTGCTGAACTTTGGAAATATGCAGCAGAACCAGTAATGATAGCATTACACCAATGCATAGTAAAAATCTGGAATGATGAGAAATTACCAGAATATTGGACTACTGCTATAATATATCCATTACATAAGAAAGGAGAAAAATCAAATCCAGACAAGTATAAAGGAATTTCCCTTTTGGACTGCACGTATAAGATCATGTCAAGAATACTATACAACCGCTGTAAAGATCAACTAGAACTGGAATTGGGAGAATATCAAGGAGGATTTAGATCCTGGAGAAGCTGCCCAGAACAGATAATCACCTTGAAGTTAGTTATGGATGTCTACAAAAGAAGGCAAAAACAACTAGTCATAACCTTTGTAGATTTCAAAAAGGCGTATGATTGCATCCATAGATCTTCAATGATGAAAATATTAAGAAATTTTGGACTTCATCCTAAATTAATAAAAATGATACAGTTAACCTTAACAAACACCAAATCCAAAGTAAAATTTAGAGGAGAAGTATCTGAACCATTTACGATTAAAACAGGGTTGAGACAGGGAGATTGTTTATCACCATTGCTATTCAATTGTGCTCTTGAATATGTAATGAGAGAATGGTACAAGGAAAATCCTATGAATATTAAAATTGGAACTAAGAAAGATAAAATAAACCTAAATTGCTTGGGATTTGCTGATGACCTAGCATTACTAGCTAATAATATTCAGGAAGCCACGAAACAAATAACAAGCTTACAAAATATAGCACAAAAATTAGGACTCCAGATATCATTTGAAAAGACTGAAATAATGGTAACGGATCCACTTGTAATAGATCACATCACAGTGAATAATAGGGAAATTAAAATAGTGAAACAATTTAAATACCTGGGTGAAATTATAACACATAAATTGGACGAGAAACCTGCATGGCGGGCAAGAACTAATAAAATGATAAAAGCTCAAAAGCTAACATGGTCTACGTACAATAAAAAATGTCTATCAATTAAAACAAAATTAAAACATTACAAGACGGTGGCTCAACCAGAGGTGACATACGGAAGTGAAACTCTTTTTAAAGTCACCCAGAAAAACAGAATTGACAAAATTTTAAAAGTAGAGAGAAGAATTGCTAGAACATGCATAAATAAGAAATATCAAAAAGCTGGGCAATGGCGGATAGTTCCAAATGAAGTGGTATACAGAGAACTGCAGCCCACCACTGATACTATACGAAAGAAAAGGATCTCTTTTTGTGGTCACATTCTGAGGACACCAGAAACCAGATTATCAAGGAAAATTATTGAGAAAATCTGGAATTTGAAACAACAAGGAGGATGGCTTAAGGAAATAAGAGAGGATATGGAAGAACTGGAAATAACTCTGGATGATTTGCAGAACAAAACGCCAAATTTAAAGAAGTTGAGGGACACAGAAATAAGATTTAAACCAAAAATTGACAAACGACATACAATGAAAAGGGTATTTACAGATAAGGAACGACGAAAAGCATCGGAACGAATGAAGAGATACTGGGCCACTCGGAAGGGGAAAATACCAAAGAAGAGGACCAGAAATGATTGACTGAAGTGGTCCAATGAGGCCGTAAAAGCAGAAGAAGAAGAAGAAGAAGACTCACAGCAACACACAACACTCTTCTGATCATTTCATACGTATTAAGTATTCAGGACATTGCACATCCAAAGTTCTTCGTCAAATATTACAATGCAACCTGTACGATTGATAGGACTTGTATTTATGATTGAACTTACATTTTCCGTGGACCTTCAGTATTTCCGTCAATCCTCTGTGAAGTGCAACGTATCAACTGCATTCACAAAGGGAAGCTATAATGTAACACTCACGGTCTTAGTCACAGTGTTGATACTCACAGGTCGATTGAAGTATGCGGGAATCGCATGAGCCGATTCACAGAGATTTGTTTATAAGGGCAAGTACAAGTAAGAAGAAATATTGACGCAGCTACAAGGGATTGAACTCATTTCCGCAGTCCCCTAACAAAGAGGTACAGTGAGAGAGTGATAGAGAGAAGGAGGGGCGGCGGGGGGGAGGGGGGAGGGGGGGAGTGAGAGAGAGTTGAAGTACGAAGGGTAGCATCACTCTTGGAAGGTGAAGACTGTTTGCTACCAAAAGTCTGCGTCATTGAAGTAATGACTATTTGAAACGAAATATCAATGGCTACCATCAGAACTTTTTCAAGTCATCCTGCCCATTTCTTTGGAACATGGCAGTCGTACTAGTTCTATTTCATCACATGGTAGCCTCAAGTAATCAGTTATTTTTATTTCCCAACAATACATAGGATTCCTACCTCAGTGCGTGTTGTGACTTTCTACAGGAGATCTTCTCATTGTACCTTCTTCAAAAATAAATAATCTAAAAGTTGCTAGAGTACGTGAGACTAAGAGCGGCCAACTTGATAGTTTTGTACACAGGTGATCCACAGATTGAAGGATTAAGTAAGAAATCAATTAAGTAAGAGAGCGACATGAAATGTTCCTATAATTTTGTCTGCGACTATCCAACTACTTGGTGAACTTGTTACACCGAATCTTTGGAGAGAGAATAGGCACTCCCTTAAAATTTTTCTCATTGAATGAACTTTCGCAAACTATTTCCATTGCATATTTATATTGGTGACACAAACTCGGAAGACTCAAAGTCGGAGCTGGGAGAGCAGACCAATAAACGCCAAGTCTCTCAGGTGTAACGAGACAGTGCACGCATGCTGGGTTAACACAAGAGGTTCGTACTTCAGAGATGTGACGTAGGAGCGTGTGGCACTTGTGTCCGGAGTGGCACACTAGACATTTTCTGATGAGTAACAATTGCTGTCACCAACACAGCACGCTGCCTGCATTTATTTAAGATGTTAATGATGAGGTAATCTGGTGGCATTAGTTGTTTACGATAGACCGAAGTTAAATTTTTTGTGGTACGTATCTCAGTTCGGTCGGGATCATTCATGTACAGGGCAGGGCGAATAAAGGCGTGAAATTGCTTTTTCTCCAAGCGGCACGATCGTAGAAAGACTGAGTGATTGTATATTCACATGTGCCTGCGGTCTCCGTAACTAATTTGTTTGGATAATAGTCATTACTGAATCCAAATACTTTTATCAAAAACGGCTCCAACCTAATCACTCCTAATTTAATCTCATTTATTTGTTCTGAATGAACGTTGCATTGCAGTGTTCTTAGTTATTGTCCGTATTTGTCTGTTCATCTTGATGATGAACTCAGAAAATGATGAAAATATTCCTAGATTCACTTGGGCCAAGAATTTAATGCTGTAGTTAGTGAATTCGTTTTCTTTGCAGTGCACTGTTCACGATTTTCTCAAGGCAATCAACTAGGACTCGTTACTAGTGCAATTCCTTTAGATTCACCTAATCAGTTTTACACAGTTCTGGCCTTAGTACCAGCGCTCACTCGGACCTGTCACTAAATCAACAGTTGCTGAACCAGATAGCAGACAGATGTAACTTCACATAACTGGAAACTCTAAAAGGATTCGAACCGGAGTTTTCTGACAGGAAGTTAAAAAATTAGTTCATGGCATTGGTTCTAAAACGCACTAAAAACTAAATTTAGAATCATTCTATATTATTCAACGGCGAATACTTAAAATGAGTCTCAGGCACAAGTAAGTAAAAGATGTCGAGCTCCAGGACAGTATTTTGTACAAGAGATTCACTTCTGTAATAGCTTTTTCTAAAGAAAAAATCCCTTAAATTCTAGCATGTCGAAACGTTCGATTTCACTTACAATTGACAGAATGCACTCACAGCAACATACAACACTTTTCTGATCACTTTATACGTATTCCGGACAATGCACAACCAAAGTTCTTCGTCAGATATTACCATACAACCTGCACGATTGTTAGGACTTGTATTTATGTTTGAACTTGCATTTTCCGTGGTGTTTCCGTATTTCTGTCCAAACTCTGTAAAGTGGAACGCGTCAAGTGCTTTCACAAGGGGAAGCTGTACTGTAACACTGATGCCCTCAGACACAGTCTTGATACTCACAGGTCAATTGAAGAACGCGGGGAATCGCTGGAGCCGATTCACAGATTCCTTTATAAGGGCTAGTACACGTAGGAAGAAATATTGGTCGCTGCCATAAGGGTCTGAACTGATTTCAACAATACACTAACAAATAGATAGATAGAGAGAGAGAGAGAGAGAGAGAGAGAGCGCTGAAGTAAGACGGGTTGCATCACTTTTGGAAGGTTAAGGCTGCTTCCGATCAAAAGTCTGCGTCATTGAAGTAATAACGTTTTGAAACGAAACATCAATGGCTACCATCAGAATTTCTTTTAAGTCATCCTGCACATTTCATTGGAACATGGCAGTCAAATAGTATCTCTTTCATCACATGGTAGCCTCAAGTCTTCAATGATTATCATTTCACAACAGGACATAACAGTCCTACCTCAGTGCGTGACGTGACTTTCTACAGACAGTAGACTTAGCAATATCCTTCTCTGTGTGGCTGTCCATTGTATATTACCGAGATAGTTTTTTTGAGGAGTCAGATTAAACCACAGCAGTTTCTGTGGGCTTCGATCACAGCAGAGATTGTTATTGAAGGACATGGGCTGACTTCAGAGGATCCTGCTACAGCACGAGGGGCAGAGTTCAAACGTACCTACAAATTCATGCAATGAGACATAGCTGTCCACTGCTTCCAGCTAGGATTACGCCCAGTCACAGAACACTTTGTTGAGAGCAGTGTACTCACCACAGCGACTTCACGGGATGTAACTGGAGTGGGAAAGCCATTGAATCAATTTTCAAGGATCTGATCAACTTTATTTACCAAGATTCTGGCACCCTGCGAAATCTAATTATGTCAACAGGATTCATACCAGGTGGCACACAAATTCTTTCACAAAGAGCAAGGAGATCTTCTCATTATACCTTCTTCAAAAATAAATAAACTAAAAACTGCTAAAGTATGGCAGACTAAGACCAGCCAACTTGATAAATTTCAACACAGGTGAAACACAGATTGACGGGCAAAGTAAGAAATCAATGATGTAGCAGATTTACGTGAAATGTCAATATGATTCTTTCCGCGAGTAGCCAGCTAGTTGATGAACTTCTTACACCGATTCTTTGGCGGGAGAAAAGACAGTCTTTTAAAATGATTCATGTTGGGAAAACTTTCGCAAACTTGTTACATTGCATATTTATATTTTGACACAATCTCGTGGATGGGAGAGCAAACGACTAACAAACGAGAGAATCTCATGTGAAACGAGACTGTACACATGTTAAGAGTTAACAGAATATTTTCAGACTTCAGAGACGGGATATAGCAGCGTGTGGCACTTCTGTCTGGGGTGGCACACTCGACTTGTTGAGAATCAATGGCTGCACCACCAAAGTATGCTAGTGGCGTTTCTTTTGGATGTTTATAATGGGGTAATCTGGTGGCATCAGTTGGTTGCGAAAGAGGGAAGTTACAATCTTTCTGATACTTAATTCAATTCACGTAGGATATTCCATGTTCAGGTCCCAGCGAAGAATGGCATGATATTTCTTTTTCTCCAGTCGGTACGATCGTAGAAAGACTGAGTGATTGTATATGAATATCTGACTACGTTCAACATAACTAATTTGTTTGGATTATACTCATTACTGAATCCAAATGCTTCTCTCAAAAGCGGTACAAATTTAATCACTCCTAGTTCTATCTCATTTATTTGTTCTAACTGAATATTGTTTTGCAGTGTTCGTAATTATTATCCACATGTATCCCTTCACGTATGATGAACTCCGAGCATCAGTACAATAAACCTAGGTGCACTTCAACCAAGATTTTAATTTCGTAGTTAGTGAATTCGCTTTCTTTGGAGTGTACTGTTCCCTATTTTGTGAAGCCAAACTACCAGGACGCGTCACTAGTGCCACCCCTGTCGATTTCCCTAATCAGTTGTACACAGCTCTGGTATTGGAATAAGAGTTCAATCGGATCCGTCAGTAGGTCAGCAGATGCCGTTCCATACAGGAGATAGATGTAATCCTACCAGAATTCGAACCTGTGATCTTATGACAATCACTTAAGGATTTAGTTAAGTAACAAAGGTTCATAAACGCATTAAAAAAAGAATTTTGTATCATTGTATAATACTCAGTTAGCAACACTTAATTTGTGTGTCTGGCAGTAGCAAGTAATCCATGTTCAGCTAGAGGACAGTATTTTGTACGAGACGTTCCTTCTGCAACAGCTATATCGATAGAAAAAATCCTTTACACTTCTTGCTTGACGATACCTTCGAATTCACTTAGATTCGACTTAATAGACTCACTAACTCTAAAAGCTGCAAATGAAATGTACACAGTAATAAATGCCCATGCCCCAACAAATGGTAAAAATAATAAAAAAGAACACAGAGAAGAGGTAGAAAAATTTTGGGGG
Organism: Schistocerca nitens; assembly: GCF_023898315.1. Classification (NCBI taxonomy): domain Eukaryota; kingdom Metazoa; phylum Arthropoda; class Insecta; order Orthoptera; family Acrididae; genus Schistocerca; species Schistocerca nitens. The sequence continues at coordinate 448,407,132 of NC_064616.1, read as the reverse complement.
CTCTTAGATCAAACGACGATTAACATTAATAAAAATCACATCAAAATTTTAATTGGAGACTTCAATGCCCAGTTAGGAAGGGAAAAGAGATATAGAGACGTAATAGGGAAATGGACAGCACAAAGAAGAACAAACAAAAATGGCATAAGACTAGTGGAATTTTGCAGAAACCATGACATGATCTCAAAGTCGACGTATTTTAAGAGAAGACCAAGTAAACTAAAAACTTGGAAACATCCAGACTGGAAAAAAGGAGAATGGCAACTGGACCATGTCTGCATGGATAAGAATTACTACAAGGAAATTTACAATGTGAAAGTAGTGAGAGGGACAGATACCGGATCAGATCATTACATGATAAAAATAAAAATTAAATTAACCCCATTAGCGAAGAAAAAATCCCACCAGAAGAAGAAGAGAACCTATGACCCTCATAAACTGATACAAAATGAGGATTATGAAGCACAAACCAGGGATATAAAAATAACAGATGATTTGGAAGAAATAATTCCCAAATTGAAACAAACAGCTGAACAAGTTGCCCCTATAAATCCAAGGGAAAAACACCAGTGGTGGAACGATGAATGTGATGAAGCAGTGTTGGATCGACACCAAGCCTGGTTAAGGCATCAAAATGAAAAAACAGAAAAATCATATTTGGAACTCACAAAACAAAGGAAGACAACACAAAAAATAATAAGGAGAGTTAAACGTCAGTACCAAAAAGATATACTTCTAATGATAGAAACAAATAGTGAAAAAACAAACTCAAGAGACTATTACAAAATATTTGGCAGACAATTACAAGGATATGATCCTCCAACATTAATGTTAAAAGATAAAGATAATAACCTAGCCCATAGCAACAGTAAAAATACAGAAATTCTAGCAGAAACATTTAACAAGTTACTAAATTGTGAAGATCCCCCAGAACTTCTTCAGATAAACACAGAAACCCCAATTAAAACACCAGCAGAAAATATAAATCCACCTACAATTAATGACGTCTACAGAGCTTTGAAAGAACTCAAAAACTACAAAGCAAGTGGAGAAGATCAAACGTTTGCTGAACTTTGGAAATATGCAGCAGAACCAGTAAAGATAGCATTACACCAATGCATAGTAAAAATCTGGAATGATGAGAAATTACCAGAAAATTGGACTACTGCTATAATATATCCATTACATAAGAAAGGAGAAAAATCAAATCCAGACAATTATAAAGGAATTTCCCTTTTGGACTGCACGTATAAGATCATGTCAAGAATACTATACAACCGCTGTAAAGATCAACTAGAACTGGAATTGGGAGAATATCAAGGAGGATTTAGATCCTGGAGAAGCTGCCCAGAACAGATAATCACCTTGAAGTTAGTTATGGATGTCTACAAAAGAAGGCAAAAACAACTAGTCATAACCTTTGTAGATTTCAAAAAGGCGTATGATTGCATCCATAGATCTTCAATGATGAAAATATTAAGAAATTTTGGACTTCATCCTAAATTAATAAAAATGATACAGTTAACCTTAACAAACACCAAATCCAAAGTAAAATTTAGAGGAGAAGTATCTGAACCATTTACGATTAAAACAGGGTTGAGACAGGGAGATTGTTTATCACCATTGCTATTCAATTGTGCTCTTGAATATGTAATGAGAGAATGGTACAAGGAAAATCCTATGAATATTAAAATTGGAACTAAGAAAGATAAAATAAACCTAAATTGCTTGGGATTTGCTGATGACCTAGCATTACTAGCTAATAATATTCAGGAAGCCACGAAACAAATAACAAGCTTACAAAATATAGCACAAAAATTAGGACTCCAGATATCATTTGAAAAGACTGAAATAATGGTAACGGATCCACTTGTAATAGATCACATCACAGTGAATAATAGGGAAATTAAAATAGTGAAACAATTTAAATACCTGGGTGAAATTATAACACATAAATTGGACGAGAAACCTGCATGGCGGGCAAGAACTAATAAAATGATAAAAGCTCAAAAGCTAACATGGTCTACGTACAATAAAAAATGTCTATCAATTAAAACAAAATTAAAACATTACAAGACGGTGGCTCAACCAGAGGTGACATACGGAAGTGAAACTCTTTTTAAAGTCACCCAGAAAAACAGAATTGACAAAATTTTAAAAGTAGAGAGAAGAATTGCTAGAACATGCATAAATAAGAAATATCAAAAAGCTGGGCAATGGCGGATAGTTCCAAATGAAGTGGTATACAGAGAACTGCAGCCCATCACTGATACTATACGAAAGAAAAGGATCTCTTTTTGTGGTCACATTCTGAGGACACCAGAAACCAGATTATCAAGGAAAATTATTGAGAAAATCTGGAATTTGAAACAACAAGGAGGATGGCTTAAGGAAATAAGAGAGGATATGGAAGAACTGGAAATAACTCTGGATGATTTGCAGAACAAAACGCCAAATTTAAAGAAGTTGAGGGACACAGAAATAAGATTTAAACCGAAAATTGACAAACGACATACAATGAAAAGGGTATTTACAGATAAGGAACGACGAAAAGCATCGGAACGAATGAAGAGATACTGGGCCACTCGGAAGGGGAAAATACCAAAGAAGAGGACCAGAAATGATTGACTGAAGTGGTCCAATGAGGCCGTCAAAGCAGAAGAAGAAGAAGAAGAAGACTCACAGCAACACACAACACTCTTCTGATCATTTCATACGTATTAAGTATTCAGGACATTGCACATCCAAAGTTCTTCGTCAAATATTACAATGCAACCTGTACGATTGATAGGACTTGTATTTATGATTGAACTTACATTTTCCGTGGACTTTCAGTATTTCCGTCAATCCTCTGTGAAGTGCAACGTATCAACTGCATTCACAAAGGGAAGCTATAATGTAACACTCACGGTCTTAGGCACAGTGTTGATACTCACAGGTCGATTGAAGTATGCGGGAATCGCATGAGCCGATTCACAGAGATTTGTTTATAAGGGCAAGTACAAGTAAGAAGAAATATTGACGCAGCTACAAGGGATTGAACTCATTTCCGCAGTCCCCTAACAAAGAGGTACAGTGAGAGAGTGATAGAGAGAAGGAGGGGCGGCGGGGGGGAGGGGGGAGGGGGGGAGTGAGAGAGAGTTGAAGTACGAAGGGTAGCATCACTCTTGGAAGGTGAAGACTGTTTGCTACCAAAAGTCTGCGTCATTGAAGTAATGACTATTTGAAACGAAATATCAATGGCTACCATCAGAACTTTTTCAAGTCATCCTGCCCATTTCTTTGGAACATGGCAGTCGTACTAGTTCTATTTCATCACATGGTAGCCTCAAGTAATCAGTTATTTTTATTTCCCAACAATACATAGGATTCCTACCTCATGCGTGTTGTGACTTTCTACAGGAGATCTTCTCATTGTACCTTCTTCAAAAATAAATAATCTAAAAGTTGCTAGAGTACGTGAGACTAAGAGCGGCCAACTTGATAGTTTTGTACACAGGTGATCCACAGATTGAAGGATTAAGTAAGAAATCAATTAAGTAAGAGAGCGACATGAAATGTTCCTATAATTTTGTCTGCGACTATCCAACTACTTGGTGAACTTGTTACACCGAATCTTTGGAGAGAGAATAGGTACTCCCTTAAAATTTTTCTCATTGAATGAACTTTCGCAAACTATTTCCATGGCATATTTATATTGGTGACAAAAACTCGGAAGACTCAAAGTCGGAGCTGGGAGAGCAGACCAATAAACGCCAAGTCTCTCAGGTGTAACGAGACAGTGCACGCATGCTGGGTTAACACAAGAGGTTCGTACTTCAGAGATGTGACGTAGGAGCGTGTGGCACTTGTGTTCGGAGTGGCACACTAGACATTTTCTGATGAGTAACAATTGCTGTCACCAACACAGCATGCTGCCTGCATTTATTTAAGATGTTAATGATGAGGTAATCTGGTGGCATTAGTTGTTTACGATAGACCGAAGTTAAATTTTTTGTGGTACGTATCTCAGTTCTGTCAGGATCATTCATGTACAGGGCAGGGCGAATAAAGGCGTGAAATTGCTTTTTCTCCAAGCGGCACGATCGTAGAAAGACTGAGTGATTGTATATTCACATGTGCCTGCGGTCTCCGTAACTAATTTGTTTGGATAATAGTCATTACTGAATCCAAATACTTTTATCAAAAACGGCTCCAACCTAATCACTCCTAATTTAATCTCATATATTTGTTCTGAATGAACGTTGCATTGCAGTGTTCTTAGTTATTGTCCGTATTTATCTGTTCATCTTGATGATGAACTCAGAAAATGATGAAAATATTCCTAGATTCACTTGGGCCAAGAATTTAATGCTGTAGTTAGTGAATTCGTTTTCTTTGCAGTGCACTGTTCACGATTTTCTCAAGACAATCAACTAGGTCTCGTTACTAGTGCAATTCCTTTAGATTCACCTAATCAGTTTTACACAGTTATGGCCTTAGTACCAGCGTTCATTCGGACCTGTCACTAGATCAACAGTTGCTGAACCAGATATTTGTTCAAGGCAATTGTAAAATGCGTTTTAGACAGGTACGTGCCGAGTAAAACTGTGAGTGACGGGAAAAACCCACCGTGGTACAACAACGAAGTTAGGAAACTACTGCGAAAGCAAAGAGAGCTTCACTCCAAGTTTAAACGCAGCCAAAACCTCTCAGACAAACTGAAGCCAAGCGATGTCAAAGTTAGCGTAAGGAGGGCTATGCGAGAAGCGTTCAGTGAATTCGAAAGTAAAATTCTATGTACAGACTTGATGGAAAATCATAGGAAGTTCTGGTCTTACGTTAAATCAGTAAGTGGCTCGAAACAGCGTATCCAGACACTCCGGGATGATGATGGCATTGAAACAGAGGATGACACGCGTATAGCTGAAATACTAAACACCTTTTTTCAAAGCTGTTTCACAGAGGAAGACCGCACTGCAGTTCCTTCTCTAAATCCTCGCACAAACGAAAAAATGGCTGACATCGAAATAAGTGTCCAAGGAATAGAAAAGCAACTGGAATCACTCAACAGAGGAAAGTCCACTGGACCTGACGGGATACCAATTCGATTCTACACAGAGTACGCGAAAGAACTTGCCCCCCTTCTAACAGCCGTGTACCGCAAGTCTCTAGAGGAACGGAGGGTTCCAAATGATTGGAAAAGAGCACAGGTAGTCCCAGTCTTCAAGAAGGGTCGTCGAGCAGATGCGCGAAACTATAGACCTATATCTCTGACGTCGATCTGTTGTAGAATTTTAGAACATGTTTTTTGCTCGAGTATCATGTCGTTTTTGGAAACCCAGAATCTACTATGTAGGAATCAACATGGATTCCGGAAACAGCGATCGTGTGAGACCCAACTCGCGTTATTTGTTCATGAGACCCAGAAAATATTAGATACAGGCTCCCAGGTAGATGCTATTTCTCTTGACTTCCGGAAGGCGTTCGATACAGTTCTACACTGTCGCCTGATAAACAAAGTAAGAGCCTACGGAATATCAGACCAGCTGTGTGGCTGGATTGAAGATTTTTTAGCAAACAGAACACAGCATGTTGTTCTCAATGGAGAGACGTCTACAGACGTTAAGGTAACCTCTGGCGTGCCACAGGGAAGTGTTATGGGACCATTGCTTTTCACAATATATATAAATGACCTAGTAGATTGTGTCGGAAGTTCCATGCGGCTTTTCGCGGATGATGCTGTAGTATACAGAGAAGTTGCAGCATTAGAAAATTGTAGCGAAATGCAGGAAGATCTCCAGCGGATAGGCACTTGGTGCAGGGAGTGGCAACTGTCCCTTAACATAGACAAATGTAATGTATTGCGAATACATAGAAAGAAGGATCCTTTATTGTATGATTATATGATAGCGGAACAAACACTGGTAGCAGTTACTTCTGTAAAATATCTGGGAGTATGCGTGCGGAACGATTTGAAGTGGAATGATCATATAAAATTAATTGTTGGTAAGGCGGGTGTCAGGTTGAGATTCATTGGGAGAGTGCTTAGAAAATGTAGTCCAGCAACAAAGGAGGTGGCTTACAAAACACTCGTTCGACCTATACTTGAGTATTGCTCATCAGTGTGGGATCCGTACCAGATCGGGTTGACGGATGAGATAGAGAAGAACCAAAGAAGAGCGGCGCGTTTCGCTCGCCAGGTTTCGAGAGGGTGCGTTTCTGGATGAGGTATCGAGTATATTGCTTCCCCCTACTTATACCTCCCGAGGAGATCACGAATGTAAAATTAGAGAGATTAGAGCGGGCACGGAGGCTTTCAGACAGTCGTTCTTCCCGCGAACCATACGCGACTGGAACAGGAAAGGGAGGTAATGACAGTGGCACGTAAAGTGCCCTCCGCCACACACCGTTGGGTGGCTTGCGGAGTATGAATGTAGATGTAGATGTAGATAGCAGACAGATGTAACTTCACATAACTGGAAACTCTAAAAGGATTCGAACCGGAGTTTTCTGACAGGAAGTTAAAAAATTAGTTCATGGCATTGGTTCTAGAACGCACTAAAAACTAAATTTAGAATCATTCTATATTATTCAACGGCGAATACTTAAAATGTGTCTCAGGCACAAGTAAGTAAGAGATGTCGAGCTCCGGGACCGTATTTTGTCCAAGAGATTCATTTCTGTAATAGCTTTTTCTAAAGAAAAAATCCCTTAAACTTCTAGCATGTCGAAACGTTCGATTTCACTTACAATTGACAGAATGCACTCACAGCAACATACAACACTTTTCTGATCACTTTATACGTATTCCGGGCAATGCACAACCAAAGTTCTTCGTCAGATATTACCATACAACCTGCACGATTGTTAGGACTTGTATTTATGTTTGAACTTGCATTTTCCGTGGTGTTTCCGTATTTCTGTCCAAACTCTGTAAAGTGGAACGTGTCAAGTGCTTTCACAAGTGGAAGCTGTACTGTAACACTGATGCACTCAGACACAGTGTTGATACTCACAGGTCAATTGAACAACGCGGGGAATCACTGGAGCCGATTCAAGATTCCTTTATAAGGGCTAGTACACGTAGGAAGAAATATTGGTCGCAGCCATAAGGGACTGAACTGATTTCAACAATACACTAACAAATAGATATAGATAGATAGATAGATAGAGAGAGAGAGAGAGAGAGAGAGAGAGAGAGAGAGAGAGCGCTGAATTAAGACGGGTTGCATCAATTTTGGAAGGTTAAGGCCGCTTCCGATCAAAAGTCTGCGTCATTGAAGTAATGATGATTTGAAACGAAACATCAATGGCTACCATCAGAATTTCTTTAAGTCATCCTGCACATTTCATTGGAACATGGCAGTCATATTGTTTCTTTTTCATCACATGGTAGCCTCAAGTCGTCACTGATTATCATTTCACAACAGGACGTAACAGTCCTACCTCAGTGCGTGACGTGACTTTCTACAGACAGTAGACTTAGCAATATCCTTCTCTGTGTGGCTGTCCATTGTATATTACCGAGATAGTTTTTTTGAGGAGTCAGATTAAACCACAGCAGTTTCTGTGGGCTTCGATCACAGCAGAGATTGTTATTGAAGGACATGGGCTGACTTCAGAGGATCCTGCTACAGCACGAGGGGCAGAGTTCAAACGTACCTACAAATTCATGCAATGAGACATAGCTGTCCACTGCTTCCAGCTAGGAGTACGCCCAGTCACAGAACACTTTGTTGAGAGCAGTGTACTCACCACAGTGACTTCACGGGATGTAACTGGAGTGGAAAAGCGATTGAATCAATATTCAAGGTTCTGATTAATTTTATTTACTAAGATTCCCACACCCTGCGAAATCTAATTATGTCAACAGGATTCAAACCAGGTGGCACACAAATTCTTTCACAAAGAGCAAGGAGATCTTCTCATTATACCTTCTTCAAAAATAAATAAACTAAAAACTGCTAAAGTATGGCAGACTAAGACCAGCCAACTTGATAAATTTCAACACAGGTGAAACACAGATTGACGGGCAAAGTAAGAAATCAATGATGTAGCAGATTTACGTGAAATGTCAATATGATTCTTTCCGCGAGTAGCCAGCTAGTTGATGAACTTCTTACACCGATTCTTTGGCGGGAGAAAAGACAGTCTTTTAAAATGATTCATATTGGGAAAACTTTCGCAAACTTGTTATATTGGATATTTATTTTTTGACACAATCTCATGGATGGGAGAGCAGACGACTAACAAACGAGAGAATCTCATGTGAAACGAGACTGTACACATGTTAAGAGCTAACAGAATATTTTCAGACTTCAGAGAAACTCTCTCAGGTGTAACGAGGCAGTACACATGTCCAGGGTTAACACAAGGGGTTGAGACTTCAGAGACTTGATGTAGGAGCGTGTGGCACTTCTGTTTGGAGTAGCACAATTGACTTTTTCTGATGGGTAACAATGGCTGTCACCATCATAGCATGGTGCCTGCATTTCTTTAGGATGTTAGTGATGAGCTAATCTGGTGGCATTAGTTGTTTGCCATAGAGCGAAGTTACAGATTTTGTTATACTTATCTCAGTTCTGGCTGGATCATCCATGTACTGGACAGGGCGAATAAACGCGTGATATTTCTTTTTCTCCAAGACTGAGTGATTGTATATTCACATGTGTCTGCGATCTCCGTATCTAATTTTGTTGGATAATAATCATTACTGAATCCAAATGCTTTGTCAAAAACGGATCCAATTTTACACTGCTTGTATTATCTCTTTTATTTGTTTTGGTTCAATGATATTTTGCTGTGTTCTCAATTATTGTTCATGTGTAGCTCTTCATCTTGATGATGAACTCTGAGAATAAATACAATAATCCTAGAACCACTTGGGCCAACGTATTAATTCTGTAGTTAGTGAATTCCTTTTCTTTGCAGTGCACTGTTCACGATTTTGTGAAGCCAATTACCCAGGACACGTTGTAGTGCAATCCCTTTAGATTCGTCTAATCAGTTGTACACAGCTCTTGTATTAGAACCAGAGTTCATTCGCACCATTCACTAGATCAACAAATGCAGAACCAGATAGCAGACCGATGTAACTTTACATAATTATAAGCTCTTCCAGATTCAGAACCTGGGATCTTCTGACAGGCAGTTAGAAAATTGTAATTTTGCACTGGTCCTTAAACGCGTTAAAAACTGAATTTAAAACCATTGTATAATATCCATCCAGGAATACTTAATTTGTGTCTCTAGCAAAGGTAAGTAAACGCGATTCATCTCCAGAACAGTATTTTGTACAACAGTACATTGTACAAGACCTTCCTTTCTGCAACAGCTATATCGAAAGAAAAAATCCCTAGAACTTCTACCTTCTCGATATCTTCGATTTCACTTACATGAAACATAATTCACTCACAACAACAAACAACACCCTTCTGATTACATTGTATGTATTCATGAAACTGCACAGCAGACGTTCCACGTCAAATATTATATGCAACCAGCACGATTAATACGACTTGTATTTATGTTTGGACATGCATTTTCCGTGGTGTTTCCATATTTCTATCTATCCTCTGTAAAGAGCAACGTATTCAGTGCATTCACAAAGAGAATGCTGTACTGCAACACTGACGGACACAGACACAGTGTTTATACTCACAGGTTAATTAAAGTAGGCGGGAAAAGCATGGAGCTGATACACAGAGAATCCTTTATAAGGGCAAGTACAATTAAGAAGAAATATTGGTCACAGCTACAAGGGATTGAACTGATTTCTACAATACACTAACAAAGAGGTAGAGAGGCTGAAGTACGAAGGGCTGCATCACTCTTGGAAAGTAAAGACAATTTCTGACCAAAGTCTGCGTCATTCAAGTAATGACTATGTGAAACGAAATGACAATGATTACCATCAGAATTATTTCAAGAAATCCTGCACATTTCATTGGAACATGGCAGTCTTACTAGTTCTATTTCATCACATGGTAACCTCAAGTCGTATATCATTGTCATTTTACAACAGCACATAACAGTACTAACTCTCTGCGTGATGTGACTTTCTACAGATGGTAGATTTAAAAATTTCTTACTTGCTGTGGCTGCAAATTGTGTATTATTCATTATCACACATTACCACGATAATGTTTCTGGGGAGTCAGTGGATACCACAGCAGCGCCCGTGGGCTGAGATTTCGTCAGGGATTATTACTAAACAACAGAGGTTGACTTCAGAGGATCCTGTCTCAGCACGATGGCAGAGTTCAAACGTACCTACGAATTCTTGCAATGAGACATAGCTGTCCACTGCTTCCAGCTTTGGTTCAGCCCAGTCACGAACAGTTAGAGAGCAGTGTACTCAGCACAGTGACTTCACGAGATGTAACTGTAGTGGGAAAGCGATTGAATCAATAGTCAAGGCTCTGATTAACTTTGTTTACCGAGTTCTCTGGCACCCTGTGAAATCTAGTAGTGTACTCAGCTCAGTGTCTTAATGGGAGGTAAGTGGAGTGGGAAAGGAATTGAATCAATATCCAAGGTTCTGAGCAGTTATGTTTACTGATTTGTCGGGCACTCTGTGAAATCTAGATATGTCAACCGGATTCCAGCCCAGTGCCCACAAATGCTTCCTCAAAGAGGTAGGAACTATTCTCATTGTACCTTCTTTAAAAATAAATAAATTAAAAACTACTAGAGTATATGAGATTAAGAGGGCCAACTTGATAGTTTTGTACACAGGTGAACCACTGATTGACGGACTAATTAAGAAATCAGAGATTTAAGACAGCGAAAAGGAATGTTCTTATAATTTTGTCTGCGAGCACGCAGCTAATTTCTGAATTTCTTACACCGATTCTTTTGAGGGGGAATAGTAAGTTGTTTAAATTTTATCTCATTGGATAAACTTTCGCAAACTTTCTTCATTGTACATTTCTATTTGTGACACAAAGTAGGAGTAGGGACAGCAGAAGGCCAATACACGAGAGTCTCCCAGTTCAGACGAGGAACTACACACGTTCACTGTCAAGACAACAGGCTTCAGACTTCAGCGACGGGATGTAGCAGTGTGTGGAACTTCTGTTTGGAGTGGCACACTGAACTTTTTCTGATGAGTGGCAATGGCTGTTACCACCACAGTATGCTGCTTGCATTTCTTTAAGATGTTTATGATGAGGTAATCTGCTGGCATAAGTTTTATCTCGTAATTTCCGTATTATTGACCTTCCATGTTTATTGCAAAGTATCAGATGCTTTGACAATTGGAACGCACACTTCAACACTCAGACACACGAATAGTTCTCAGAGACCGGTTAATGTAGCTGATTATATAAACTACCTGCAGTCTGTACCCGATACACACAGTGTACTTTTTAGGTGCCTTAAAATAAAAGGGGAACTCTTGGCGAAATCTAGAAGGGATATAAAAAAATTTCCAACATCACTCTACCAGAAAGAGGCAGAGAGAGAAATCTGGAGGGGGGAATTCACGACGTGAGCGTGAGGGCTAGAGGCAGTCATGCAAAGCGACGACAGTTAGAGACCACTCCACTTCGTCATATAGTTACTGAATACCTGCAACATAATGGTTTACCATCGGAAGTTTTTCAAGTCGTTCTGCACACGTGTTGAAAATATGATAGTTGTATAACCTCTAATTCCGTAGATGTAGACTACAGTAACCATTAATTTCCAAGTCGAAAAGGCGCATAGGAATACTGGCTGCGTGATGTATCACTATGTGACGTCATGCAGATAGAACGCAGAGGCCAGCTCAAATAGTTCACTATACAGGATACCTCAGGAAAATACCTAGATCTGATATACACAGCATCCTATCTATGGACCACTAAAAGGAAGGGAAACTGTTGGCATGAAGAAAGAGATGGTATACGAAACCCACAATACACTATCAAAGTGAGACACAGAAAGAAAGCCGGAAGAGGTGGTGTTGCGCGACTGTGCGGGCTGGCGGGCTGAGGCACTCATGCAATGCGAAGACAATCAGCGACCGCTATACTTTCTCAAAGATGTGTTGAATATATACAGTATGATAAATAAGACATAACATCAGAATTTTTTCTAGTTCAGTACCATAACGAATATGGTAGTCATATCGGCTCTTAATTTATCATATGGTAGTCTCCACTCGTCAATAATTGCAGTACTCGAACAGCACATACAAGTACTAACTGTGTCCATGATATATCACTAATGTGACCTCAGAGATAGCTGACGCTCCATCGCTGGTCCATAGTGAAATCATAACTGACTGCATCGTTCGGAATTCACATAATGCAATACGAGATTTGAGTTTAATGTTTGAGAATTCTGTATGAATTGCTATAAAAGAAAGTACTATTACCAGCAACTACGATTAATATTTATTAAGTGTGTCAATGCGTGCTGAGATACTGAAGTAATTTGATGCGCTCAACTGTAGAGTACCTCACCGATCGATAGCGTTTACTTGTGATAGAATACCAGCAGTACCACATGTCGCCTCGCACAGAGAAAGTAAGAAATGTATGGACATATTGAAAACGTCGGATTTCCTATTTCATAGTGTCCCAGTATGCAAAACATAGCGTGAAAATAATTCCAATACGATTCGTATTACCTTTCCAACGGCCTGTATAACTACGTTAGAGTTCATGATTAAGACCAATTTAAATATTGCCAGGAGTATAAGGTACCAGTGGACTGTTCTGAGGGCTGCGTATTCTATGATGCGATATTTATCTTCACTGTTTTTCACATCTTCTCAAAACGTCGTCGAAAAACATTCTTCACCTGCAGCACTTTGAATCCGTCACTATAAGAAAATAACTTTTCGCTAGAGAACTCTCTGCAACGGTATACAGGCTGGTATCTCTAGTAACACAATAGCCATTCCCTCATCATTTATACTAAAACATACAATTATTTTAACTCGTCCAACACATGACATTCTCATACTATTTAATCTAATCCAAATTACTTTCTTCTATTTCTCCCTAGACAACGTTTTATGAGTTCGCCACTAAATTTTCCTATTACTGGCTTTTTATTACTGATGAGTAGTTTCGGAATTTTGGCCGCTCTTGAAGTTCCTTACTTACGAAGATTCCTTACAGTTGCTATGGTGCTCACAGGGTGCACGATGCGATACTGCAGCATCTTTTACAGCTGTTTTCCTCTCATTTTCGTTACAGTTCTTTTCATTGATAGCAACTTTTAAAACTGTTGTCCTCTTATTTTCATACAATTCTTTTCATTGACCGACCATCACGATAGGTCAACAAACGCTTTCGTCTGCGTTACGAGTTATCAGAGGATGCTTCTCTCCACTTACCGTATGCGGTATAAAGCTTGGATTTACTATCTCTTGAAACACCATATACTTCGGCAACCTTGGTGACAGAACACCCGACACATGAACTCCAACAACTGGCCCCTGTACAAATACCACTAGCTCCTAGATAATGCCTTCAACAATACACATGACACTGTCCTGGCCTCTATCTGCACTTGAAAGGACAATGCACCGGTGATGTTCGTGTTTAAATCGAACAGCACACCTTTCAGTCTTCACTAACATCTGCATATGTGTTCAGACATGCATTTCTCGTAGTGTTTCAATATTTTTGATCTACCCTTGTACATTGCATTGCATCAAGTTCTTTGACAAAGGGACTGCCCACTTCGACACAGAGACACAGGTCATTTAAAGTAGATGATTATATAAAATACCTGCAGTGAATAGTTGGAACTGGTACACGCACAGTATTCGTTACAAGCGACTTAAAATAAAAGAGGAAACTCTTGGTGAAATCTACAAGGGATATATAAAAATTCCAACAACACATTACCAGAAAGAGACAGAGAGAGAAATCTGGAGGGGGTGATGGACGACGTGGGCGTGAAGGCTAGAGGCAGTCATGAAAAGCGACAACAGTTAGAAACTGCAACACTCCGTCATAGATGTACTGAATATGTGCAACATAACGGCAATGGCTTACCATCAGAAGTTTTTCAAGTAATTCTGCACACTCATTACTAGAATAGTGATGGTCTACTTCTAATTTGGCAATTTTAGACCACAGTCACCATTAATGCCCACGTCGGAACGGCGGATACGAATACTGTGTGCGTGATGTATCGCTATGTGACGTCATGCAGATAGAACGCAGAGGCCAGCTCAAATAGTTCATTATACACGATACCTCAGGAAAATACCTAGATCTGATATACACAGCATCATATCCATGGACCACTAAAAGGAATTGAAACTGTTGGCATGAAGCAAGAAATGGTATACGAAACTAACAATACACTATCAAAGTGAGACACAGAAAGAAAGCCAGAATAGGTGGTGGTGGAAGCGAGTGAGCGGGGTGGCGAGCTGAGGCACTCATGCAAGGCGAAGATCAGCGACCGCTACACTTTCTGAAAGATGTGTTGCATGTGTGCAGTATGAAAGGTGAGGCAAACCATCAGAATTTTTTCAAGTCAAGTTCAGTACCAATATGTATATGGTAATCATATCGGCTCTTAATTCATCACATGGCAGCCTCCACAATCAATACTTTCAGGACCTGAACAGCACATACAAGTACTAACTGTGTCCATGATATATCACTAATGTGACGTCAGAGATAGCTGACGCTCCATCGCTGGTCCATAGTAAAATCATAACTGACTGCATCGATCGGAATTCACACAATACAATACGAGATTTGAATTTTAATGTTTGAGAATTCTGTATAAACAGCTATAAAAGAAAGTAGTATTAGCAGCAACTACGGTTAATATTTATAAAGTGTGTGAATGCGAGCTGAGATATTGAAGTAATTTGACGTGCACCATTGTAGAGTATCTCACCGAAAGATAGCAGTTACTTGTGATGGAATACCAGCAGATGCACATATCGCCTCGCACAGAGAAGATAAGAAATGTCTTGACATATTGAAAAAGTCGGATTTCCTATTTCATAGTGTCGTAGTATGCATAACATAGCGTGAAAATAATTCCAATACGATTTGTTGAAATCGCAATTACCATCCAAACGCCCTGTCTAACAAAATTAGAGTGCATGATTAAGACCTATTTAAATAGTGCCAGGGGTACAACGTTTACTTACTTCATATTAATTCTCGCAGTATATGCTAGTTTCGAAGCGTAATACTTATTTAACACTTCCAAAGTGCCTTAATTTTACCGGCACTAGCAGATAATTACATTCAGAGTACTCTGACAGTTTACGCAGGTA
This sequence comes from Schistocerca nitens, assembly GCF_023898315.1. Taxonomy (NCBI): domain Eukaryota; kingdom Metazoa; phylum Arthropoda; class Insecta; order Orthoptera; family Acrididae; genus Schistocerca; species Schistocerca nitens. The sequence goes on along the minus strand of NC_064616.1, from coordinate 448,391,903 downwards.
CTGGTGACTCACGCCGGTGTTCTTCTGTATTGGTAAAGCAGATATGTGAATATTGCGCAGCCATTACGACGTAAACGTAATCAACAATCCCGAACTACTGGCCGTGACGTGTTGCTACTCATAAGGGCAAGGATAGTGTCTATATTCACAGGTTAGCGTACCATCGCGCCACGACACAGTACATCCACATATTTGTCATCACAATCCTCTTCACTGGCCGCGTATCACCCTCACTCAACACACACTTGCAACTACGCTGTAAAATGATGTTTTTCCGCTTTCACTCTATGCGGTATAAATATTCCATACAACGTCTAAAAGAATGGTTCAAATGGCTCTGAGCACTATGGGACTTATCATCTGAGGCCATCAGTCCCGTAGAACTTAGAACTACTTAAACCTAACTGAGCTAAGGACATCACACACATCCATGCCCCAGGCAGGATTCGAACCTGCGACCGCAGCGGTCGCGCGGTTCCACACTGTAGCGCCTAGAACAGCTCCGCCACTCGAATTCACGTATTTCTGACATAACGCTCCCAGAAATACACTCAACCCAGTATTGGCCACGACTCACACTAGTAAATTATTGAGGGTACTGGACAGGTCTCTTTCGTGTTTAAATACAACAGCGCAACTTGCAACCTTGATTATCATCTGATTATATGTTCAAGCATACATTTCTCTTGGTGTTTCCGTATTCTTGACCAACACCTGTCTATTGCAACGTATCAAGAGCTTTTATAAACGAAAACAGTACTTCAACAACCACAGACACAGAAACGCTGTTGGTTGTCAGAGACCTATTGGAATAGTTTATTACACAGATTACCTCCGGAGAGTACGTGGATCTGATGCACACAGCATCATATCTAAGGACCACTAAAACGATAAAGAACTGTTGGCGATGATGCAAGGGATGGAAAACAAAACCAAGAATACACTATCAAAGTGAGACTGAGAAAGAAATGTGTAAGAGGTGCAGACAGAGGATGTGTGTACAACTGGGGTGAGAAACTCATGTAAAGCGAAGACAATCAGATACCGCTACACCATATCAAAACGTCTTGAACATGTGCTGTAAAATACGAATGGCATTGCATCAAAATTATTCTAGTCACTCTGAGCACTCCATATGGATATGGTAGGCATGCCTACTCTAAATCTCTCTGCCTCGTGATGACTAGGTGTTGTGTGATGTCCTTAGGTTAGTTAGGTTTAAGTAGTTCTAAGTTCTAGGGGACTGATGACCGTACATGTTAAGTCCCATAGTGCTCAGAGCCATTATTTGAACCTACTCTAAATCATCACATGGTAGTCTCTATTCATCAATAATTTTGATGTTAGAACAGCACATACGATTACTAAATGTGTGCGTGATGTATCACTATTAAGACCTGATGCACATCCAAGATTTAAAAATTCCCCCATCAATACATATATTAAATAAGTGGCTGCCCATTGTATATTACATCCCATTACACCTTAGACACCTAACGTTTTTAGATCGCCAGGGATTTATGTATGCACTAAGAGGATTACGACCTTTTGTAAGCAAATGTAAGTCCAGCGTAAAGCCTCACATCAATGCTCAATCCGACGATGGCCAACAATAACTGGCTGTTAACACAAGGATTAGACCGAAACATAATACCATTTGAGGTACAGCTAAGATGAAACGAAATATGAATCTTAGCAACAACGAAATGAACGATCACGTGATGTTGTACTGTGTGTGACGTTTGGTGGTCACAAGAAGTGAAAGTGTCTTAAAGAGAGAAAGCAGCAGCCATTACTTTCCCAAACAGACCAGAGTAAAAGAATAGACAGCTGCTGTAAGAGGATGGAAAAAATGCAGCAACAAACATGTACGACCCAGGTTACTTTGGCTTTTTGTTTCTAAGTGTCTAATACCGCAACGAACTCTTTTCCGTTTTTCTTCTACAATAAATCACTTTTTAACGATTTGGGAAATGGTTCGCACTAAATGCAGTAAATGCAAAGTGAAACTGTATATGGAAGACCCTCTTTCATGCCACATATATTATGTTTGACAATTTGATTATTCAGTACAATGGGGGTTTTGCTGTTCAAATTAATTAATTAACTACCATAGTGGTTTTCGAAAGTAACAAATTCGACATAACTAAAAATACTACGATAGTATAACAATGATCCCAAAGTTTTTTTATTTTTCTTTAATAGGAGGTGGAGCCCCTCCACGCCATCACCGGCATGATGACCAACTCGAAAGGTCTCTGCGTAAGGGTTAGTTTTCACTAAAGTGATGTCTCACAGGATGTGGGTACTACGATGTTTGCGTACACCTGGTTAAGGTGGTAGAGGAGGCGAGTGCGCGGGATGGCGGGCTGAGGCACTCATGCAAAGCGAAGACAATCTGCGACCGCTATACTCGTACTTTATCAAAGATGTGTTGAATATGTGCAGTAAGATAGGTAAGGCATAACATCAGAATTTTTTCAAGTCACTCTGCGCACTCTAGATGGATGTGATATTCATACCGGCTCTTTTTCATCACATTGTAGCCTCCATTCATCAAAAGGTTCAGTGCTGGAACGACACATACAACTGCTATGTGCATGATGTATCACTAATGAGAGCTCGTGGACACACAAGTTTTAAAGATCCGCTCCATAAGGAATTTAAATATGTGGCTGCTTGTGATTATTACACACCATTACATTTTACACAGCTAACGTTTTTTGGTCACCAGGGATTTACGTGTGCACTAAGTGGTGTAAGAAATTTTGTAAGCATATCTGAGTGCAGCATAAAGCCTCACAGGACTGCTCATCCCGACGATGACAAAGAATAACTGGCAGGATTAGACAGAAACAGATTACCATTGGAGGAATAGTAAGGATGAAAGGAAATCAGGCTCTTAGCTGCACCGAAGTCAGCGATGACGTGATGTTGTTTTACCGTGCGTAACATTAGGTGGTCACTAAAAGTGAAAGTGTCTTGAACAGAGACAACAGTAGTCGTTACATTGCCACACTGACCAGAAATAAAAACAGAAAAAGCTACTGCAAGAGGATGGAAGAAATAGCAACAAACATGTGCGACTAAGCTTACTTTGGTGTTCTAGGTCTCTAATTTCAAAATGAGGTTTTTTCTATTTTCCCTAAATAAAACCCATTTTAAGTATATGTGACAAGTTTCCCACAAATCGCAGTAACAACAGCGTGAAACTATACATGATAGGTCCCCTGTTATGGCAGAAACGATCGTTTGACACTTCGACTATTCGGTATATTGTGTGGATTGCCTGTTCAGATTAGGTAAATATAGGAGTTGTTATTGCAGGTTGCATATTCAGCATATTTAAAATTACTGTATCTGCTTAGTAATGAAGTCAAAGTATGCATAATTCTTATGGGAACTCTTTAGTGGCCCAGAGGTGTGAAGCGAAGCTGAAGAACCTACACCATCTCCTTCGTTAGGACGTGGGTTGTGACTTGTCGTGAGAACTGGAAACGAGTGGCGAAACGCTAGTAAAACAGCCATGCCCGAATCAGACTTTTAGTCATATTGGATGCAGACGCCGCGATGTGCCGCACATCCTAATGAGCCGTCCTCTGTAGGTACGCGCCTACTGGTTTGAGGGCTGGGTTTGATTTGAAGCGATATTTATCTCTACTACTTTCACCTATCTTCAGAAAATGCCAGTGGACACCGCACTTCACTTCTAGTATTTTAAACCTACCACAAAAAGAAAACATTTCTTCACTGGAAAAATCTCTGCAAGGGTATATAGTCTCAATCTATAATAACAAAATATCCATTACCCCGTCGTTTCTAAGAAAACTGTGACTATTTCTATCTCATTCAACATTTGACATTCTCAATCCATTAACTAAAATCTACGTGACTTTCTTCCATAAGTCCATAATCTAGATTTTATGGATTACGAACGAAATTTTCCTTGTTATGGGCTCTGGCACCACTAATGAGTAGCTTGTGGAGTCCCTGCAGAGTCTTAAATTGTCTACTTATGAGGATTCACTTCTGTTGCTTTGGTGCTGATAGGATTTGCGATCAGACAATGTGTTCAGCATTGATTTCTACAGCTATCGTCCTTGTGACGGACCAAAAGATTTAGAGTGCCATCACGGATTCTTTACCAACATATTAATTCAGAGAATGGAAAGATGTTACAAGCATAAACATTTTTGTAATTTTATTAATGTTATGTAACCAACGTCATTGCATGTCAACATGTTGTCGTTTCGTAAGAAAGGATCACGGTATATTGAGGGAAGTCAGTTATACAGTTTCCTATCGTAAGTGTTTGAAAAGCATAGCTAAAACACTAGAAGAGTTGCATTCAGTTACAGAAATGGACTATTAACTGCGATTCGCAGTTATCCTGGCGCGCACAACACATTCATAGTAGTTGTGATTGTGTATGTTGAGGATTGAGGTACGACCGCTTTATTATTTTAGTTTTTGCCAAATTTTGTGGTTTGTTGTAGGTCGCACACTCTAAGGTAATTGAGTGTGTCACACTTGTTAATGTTGAGGTTTTAATACGCAGTACTGCTATAGTAGTGCAACATATATGGTGTATGTACCACTGAGCAAGAGTCTCAATCGGTGATTGATAATAACCAGGAATATGGATTGCAAAGTGTATATGTTGACAAAAGACAGCTATTGTTGACCGCGAATGTGTGAATGCAAATAGTGCGGAGAGTTTAGTACCCTAGCGGAGCCATTAAACATAAAAGCCGCCGATATTCCATTGCTTTTTGGGGTGACGACTGACATTTCAAATATGGACTGTTAGTGGGACAGCGTTAGCCAACACCTGAAGAGGCTAAGTACTTGCCTAATAAATTAATTCTAGATCCAAGTGATGCTATCACATAGGTTTTAGTGTTTTCAATTTTTTGTCTTTACTGTTTCCGTTTCGTGTGGGATTAGTCTTGAGTCACTCATTCAAGATTAATTGCATTGACTTTATTGAACTTATAGTAAATAAAGAAAGAAGTAATAATAAAATTTTCGTTACGGATTTTCATTTAGTGGAACGGATAGAGTCCTCACTAAAGTTATTTACGCAAGTAGTTCTGAAAAGAATAGATCTCTATTTTGATGTGCAAGGTATTCAAAAACCGCAATTGCAAAGATAAGTCACTTCTCAGTAGTTCCAGGGATAGCAAAACAAGTAATGTTATTTGTCGTGCTTAAACTTCATTACAGGTTACGTTAACTAAATACTGGAAAAAGTTTTAACGAGAATTTATAACTTCGCGGTGCTAATTACCGACAAAATTTTCTCGGGCTTCCAGCCGCGTCCAGTGGTTTAAAATCCACGAGCTTTCGGCCGAGCGAGATATCCTTGACAACGGCCGACGGGGATCCGGCCAAAAGATCGTGGATTGTAAACCACTGGACGTGCCTGCAAGCCAGAGAAAATTTTATCAGTTTTAATGAGTATTTCGGCAGAGTAATGTTAAGACAAATAATAACTCCCCTCAGTAAAAGGTTATTTCAAAGGATTACAGCAATAAAGATAATAAGTGTAAAAATATAAAACACATCCGACATCATAGGAGTAAATGTTATCTCAGAAGTAGCTGACGCTTTATCACTGGTCCATAGAGAAATCATAATTATGGCTGCAGCTATCGAAATTCACATAGTAAAATACCAGATTTAAATTTCATGTTTGAGAATTCTGTATAAACAGCTATAACCGTAAGCGATATTAGCAACAACTACGATTAATATTTATAAAGTGTGTTAACGCGTGCTGAATTTGATGTATTAATTTGACGGGCACCTTAGTAGAGTATCTCATCGAAAGATAGCATTTATTTGTGATAGAAGACCAGCAGTAGCCCAAGTTCTCTCGCACAAACAAATTGAGAAATACCTCAACGTATTGAAAACTTCAGTTGTCCTATTTGGTAGTGTCATAGTTTGAATAAAAATCATGGAATTAAAGCCAATCCGATTTGTTGATATGACGGTTACCATAACAACGTCCCACTTAACGAAATTAAGAGTTCACGTTTAAGGCTCATTTGACAAGTGCCAGGAGCACAAGGTTTACTTAATTCACATTTATTCGCAGAGAATGTGCTAGTTCCGACGCCTAATACCTATTTAACACTTCCGAAGTGCCTTAATTTTCCTAACAGGAACAATTAATTATATTCAGATTGCTTTGACGTTTTAATTGTATACTGGTGGCTCACATCGGTATTCTTCTGTATTGCTGAACAATACGTGTGAATTGTGCGCAGCCACGAGGAGTAAACGTAATAAACAATCCCGAATTACTGGGGACGAGGTGTTGCTAATATAAAGGCAGAGCTGGTGTGTTATTGACGGTTTAGCGTAGCATCTCGCCACGACATAGTACATCCTATTTTTCGTCACAATCCTCTGCACAGACCGCCTCTCACCATCACTTAACACGCACTTACATCTGCTTTGTGAGTTAACAAATGATGTTCTTCCGCCCGCATCTCGTGGTCGTGCGGTAGCGTTCTCGCTTCCCACGCCCGGGTTCCCGGGTTCGATTCCCGGCGGGGTCAGGGATTTTCTCTGCCTCGTGATGGCTGGGTGTTGTGTGCTGTCCTTAGGTTAGTTAGGTTTAAGTAGTTCTAAGTTCTAGGGGACTTATGACCACAGCAGTTGAGTCCCATAGTGCTCAGAGCCATTTGAACCATTTTTTGATGTTCTTCCGCTTTCACTGTATGCGGTGTAAATCTTTCATACAATGCCTCTTGAAACCCCAACCACTTGAGCTACCTTCATATGGAGCACCCGCGTTGCAACCACCAACAATTAGCCCATGTACGAATTCACTTAGCTCCGACAAAATGTACTCAGAAATACACAGAATATCGTTCTGGCCACGACTTACACTTGAAATACAATGAGGACATTGAACAGGTGGCATTGTTGCTCAAACACAACTGCACAACCCGCAGGAGTGACTAGAATCTGCGTATTAAGGATGCAATTCTCCCGCTGTTTCGATATTTTTGACAAACACTGTATACTGCGACATATCAAGTGCTCGGATAAAACGAAAGCTTACTTTAACACACACAGACAGAGGCAAAGAAACGCTGTTGTTTGTCAGAGACGAGTTATAAAGTAATTCACTATACAGATTAAGTGCGGCGAATACCTGGATCTGATACACACAGGATCCTCTCTATGGGGCACGAAAAGGAAGGGGAACAATTAGCGGCACATGCAGGGGATGGAAGATAAAACCAACAATACATGATGGGAGACGGACAGAGAAAGAAGGCTGCAAGAGGCCGACGTGGGTGAGGAGTGTGTAGCGGCGAGTGACGCACTCATCCAGAGCGAAGAGAATCACCAAATGCTACACTTTGTCAAAGATGTGTCTATTGTGTGCAATATTATAGGCAAGGCATACCATCAGAATTTTTTCAAGTCACACTGCGCACTCTATATTCATATGGCAGTCATACCAGCTCTAATTCATCACATGGTAGCACTCAGTCATCAGTAATTTCCATGCTGGTACAGCACATACAAGTACTGTGTGAACGATGGTATAAGAACTTTTGTAAGCATATGTGAGTGCAGCATAAAGCCTCATAGGACTGTTCAATCGCACGCAGACAAAAAGTAGCTGGCAGTTAAGACACAGATTAGACAGAAACAGAATACTACTGGAGGTATAGTAAAGATGAAAGGAAATCTCGCTCTTAGCTACAACGAAATCAGTGGTCACGTGATGATGTTTTACCGGGCATGACGTTTGGTGGTAACAAGACGTGAAAGTGTCTTAAAGATAGGCAACAGTAGTCGTTACTTTGCCACATTGACCAGAAGTAAAAGCAGAAAAAGCTGCAGCAAGAGGATGGGAAAAGTAGCAACAAACATGTGCACCTTAGCTACTTTGGTGTTCTGTTTCTAAGTTTCTAATACCAAACAATGTTTGTTCCATTTCCCCTAAATCAAACCCATTTTAAGTATTTGGGAGGTGTTTCCCACAAAACGGAGAAAATCTAGTGTGAAACTGTATATATAATAGCTCCTCTGCTATGACAGAAACGATCGTTTAATACTTCCATTACTCAGTACGTTCTGGGGTTTTCCTGTTCGTACCAAGTAAATATCGGAGTAGTAGCACATTCAGCATATCTAAAATTACTATAGCTGCTTAATAATGACCTACAAGTATACGTAATTCTAATGGGAGCTCTTTAACGGTCCGGAGGTGTGAACTCTACGGTAACAGAAGAACCGACTATGCGAAACTGAAGAACTTAAAGGCCACCAACTTCGCTAGGACGTGGGTTGTGACTTGTCGTGATAACTGGAAGCGAGTGGCGAAACGCTAGGAAAGCATCCATGGCCGAATTAGCCTTTACTCGTGTTGGATACAGAGGTGTGGTCGCTGCTGGAGAGAGGTCGCTGACGTTGCAATGTAGTAGTCGGCCACACATCCTATTGAGATGTCCTCTACAGGTACACGTCTACTGGTCTGACGACTGGGTTTCACTTATCTTCAGAATTCGTCAGAGGACACCGCGCTTCACGTGCTGTACTTTAAATCTATCACGAAACGAAAAATTTCTTCACTAGAGAAATCCCTGCAGGTTTATTCAGACTGGAATCTATAATAGCAAAGTCTCCATTCCCTCGTCATTTGTAAGTTAACACACATTGATTCTATGCCATCCAACACTTGACATTCTCAACCCATTCAGTAAAATTCACGTTACTTTCTTCCATTGGTCCACAGTCCAGGTTTTATGGCTTCAGTTCTAAGTTTTCTTCTTCCCGGCTTTGGCACCATTAATCAGTGGCTTTGGAATTCCAGCTGGGCCTTAAACTGCGTACTAATGGATATTCGTTCCTGTTGCTTTGATGTTGATAGGATTCGCGGTTCCACATTGTGTTCTGCTGTTACTTCTACAGCTGTCGTTCTCATGATGGACCAAAAGATTTCGAGTGCCACCACGCGTTCTTTAGCAACATATTAATTTAGAGGTAGAAAAGATGTTAAACCACAAAGATTGATGTAATTTTCTGAATGTTATGTAACTAATGTCATTCTCTGTCAATATGTTTTAGAAAAACGAGCAATAGTCCGCGCTTCATAGTTCAAACAATGGTGGTGGTGGTGATTAGTGTTTAACGTCCCGTCGACAACGAGGTCATCAGAGACGGAGCGCAAGCTCGGGTTCGGGAAGGATTGGGAAGGAAATCGGCCGTGCCCTTTCAAAGGAACCATCCCGGCATTTGCCTGAAACGATTTAGGGAAATCACGGAAAACCTAAATCAGGATGGCTGGAGACGGGATTGAACCGTCGTCCTCCCGAATGCGAGTCCAGTGTGCTAACCACTGCGCCACCTCGCTCGGTAGTTCAAACAAGTAGCAAACACACTCCATGTACCAGCACCATAGGCCAACAGCTGACCGCGTCAGAGATCCCTTCTCATCTAGGTGACCACTATACGACGCAGCCAAGGCCGCAGAGGACTAATATTTCACTGTTAAAAGCAATGGAATCGTAATATGATTGTCAAAAAATTTGTCCCCTCCGGGTAGTGTCGGATAGATAGTCAGTTCTGTTTGAGACGGTGTCACCATTTAGATATCGTGTGTAACAGTCGCCTGCGAATGACAGATGATCGGTGATGTACTGATATCGCAAACAGTTAATTCGTGGTAATATCGTCGATGAGATCGTCTGACGTTAGATATCGATTTAGATGCTATTGGGAATTTGATCACTGTCAGACTGATCGGTTACTGAATACGCGTTTTTCAGTGTGAATGCCTGTAATAGATTTCGTTCCGTAAGAAATATCTTGAGGGTAGGCAGTTTTACAGTTTCTGGTCGTAACTACTTGAGAAGTTTAGCTACAACATTACGTACGGTGGATGTGATAGTTATTACGGAGAAGATGTGGATACTAATTTTTAGTGGTCACGAAAACAATAAAAGACCGGCTATCGTGTTCAGCAGAAGCTGATCCACGAATTGTCGAAGCTGTGTTCTGTGTTCCGAAAAGTTACATGTTTAGAGGAGTTGCGGTCACTTATAGGACTGGACTATTAGCTGCGATTCGTGGTTATCCTTGCGCGCATAAGACATTGATAGTACAAGTGATTGTGTTTGATGGTGATTGAGGTACACATGCCCTAAGGTAACTGAGTGTTTGCGATAATCTTTGGGTGGCGTAGGACGCGCGGTCTAAGTTAACGAGTGTTTCACACATGTTATTGTTGAGGTTTTAATACGCAGTACTGTGATAGTTGAGTAACATATATGGTGTATGTACCATTGAGCAAGAGTGTCAACCGGTGATTGGTAATTCCCAGGAAACTAAATTTGCATGGTGTATATATTGACAGATAACAGCTACTGTTTACTGCGAAAGGATATTTTTGACAATCCAAATTGTTTGGATAGTTTAGTACCCTAGGGGAGGCCCGCCCAGTTAGCCGAGCGGTCTAACGCGGGCCGCGCAGTAACCCTGGGTTCAGTGTGGGGCGGCGGAGGGGTGAAGTGGACTGCGGTAGTCGTCGTGGGATTGTGGACCACTGCAGCTGCGGCGAGGACGGAGCCTCTCAGTCGTTGCTAGGTCCCCAGTTAACATACAATACAATACTCTAGCGGAATCAGTAAACACAAAAACCGACGATATTCCACTGATCGTTGGGGTGACGAGAGACATTTCAAATACGAATTGTTAGAAGGAACTTGTTCGGCAACACCTGAAGAGACTGATTTTCGTGTAATAATTTAATTTAATTCAATATACAAGTGTTGTTGGCATGTAGGTTTTATGTTTTCAATTTTTTGTCTTTTGTATTTGCGTTTCGTGTGGGATTAGTCTTGAGACACTCGTACACGATAACTTGCACTGAATATTATTGAACTAATAGTAAATAAAGAAAGAAGTAATTATAAAATTTGCGTCAAAGATAATTATTTAGTGGAACGGACAGAATCCCTACTAAAGTTATTTACGCAAGTAGTTTTGAAAATAAACTATGTCTTTTCGATTTGCAAGGTATTAAAAAGCGACAAATACACAGATAAGTCATTTTTAGTAGTGTCAAAATAACAAAAGAATGAAAATTATTTGTCGTTCTTAAACTCAATTACAGCAGTCGTAAACTAACTACTGGAAAAAAGTTTTAATTAGAATTTCAATACAGCGATGTAAGAAAAATAGTAACTCCCCCCAGGCAAAGGTTATTTCCAAGATATAAAGATAATACGCGTGAAAACAGAAAAGAGATCAGACATCATAGTAGTAAATATTATCTCAGAGGTAGCTGACGCTCTATCGCTGTTTCATGGATAAATCATAACTCTTGCTGCAGCGATCAGATTTCACATAAAAAAATACGAGATTTGAACTTACTGTTTGAGAATTCTATATAACAGCTATAACCGTAAGCGATATTAGCAGCAACTACGATTAATACTTATAAAGTGCGTTAATGCGTGCTGAGTTTAATGTAGTAATTTCACGCGCACCTTTATAGAAGACCATTTATTTATTATAGAAGACCAGCAGTAGCCCAAGTTATCTCGCACAGACAAATTAAGGAATACCTTAACATACTGAAAAGTTCAGTTGTCCTATTTCATACTGTTGTAGTATACATACAATTGCGTGAAAATAAGTCCAATATGAGCTGTTGATGTGACGATTGCCTTAAAAAAGCACTATATAACAAAGTTAGAGTTTATAGTTCATTTGAAAAGATCCAGGAACACAAGGGTTACTTAATTCATATTTATTCTCAGTGAACATACTAGTTCCGACGCGTAATACCCACGTACCACTGCCACAGTGCTTTTTTTTTTTTTTGACACGGGCAGTTAATTACGAGGTGCATTCAAGTTCTAAGGCCTCCAATTTTTTTTCTCTGGACTGGAAAGAGATAGAAACATGCGCATTGTTTTAAAATGAGGCCGCGTTCATTGTCAATACGTCCCAGAGATGGCAGCACCGTACGGCAGATGGAATTTTACCGCCAGCGGCGAGAATGAGAACTGTTTTAAATACTTAAAATGGCGACGTTTTCCTTACTTGAACAGCATGCAATCATTCATTTTCTGAATTTGCGTGGTGTGAAACCAATTGAAATTCATTGACAGTTGAAGGAGACATGTGGTGATGGAGTTATCGATGTGGCGAAAGTGCGTTCGTGGGTGCGACAGTTTAATGAAGGCAGAACATCGCGTGACAACAAACCAAAACAACCTCGCGCTCGAACAAGCCGGTCTGACGGCATGATCGAGAAAGTGGAGAGAATTGTTTTGGGGGATCGCCGAATAACTGTTGAACAGATCGCCTCCAGAGTTGGCATTTCTGTGGGTTCTGTGCACACAGTCCTGCATGACGACCTGAAAATGCGAAAAGTGTCATCCAGGTGGGTGCCACGAATGCTGACGGATGACCACATGGCTGCCCGTGTGGCATGTTGCCAAGCAATGTTGACGCGAAACGACAGCATGAATGGGACTTTCTTTTCGTCGGTTGTGACAATGGATGAGACGTGGATGCCATTTTTCAATCCAGAAACAAAGCGTCAGTCAGCTCAATGGAAGCACACAGATTCACCGCCACCAAAAAAATTTCGGGTAACCGCCAGTGCTGAAAAAATGATGGTGTCCATGTTCTGGGACAGCGAGGGCGTAATCCTTACCCATTGCGTTCCAAAGGGCACTACGGTAACACGTGCATCCTACGAAAATGTTTTGAAGAACAGATTCCTTCCTGCACTGCAACAAAAACGTCCGGGAAGGGCTGTGCGTGTGCTGTTTCACCAAGACAACGCACCCGCATATCGACCTAACGTTACGCAACAGTTTCTTCGTGATAACAACTTTGAAGTGATTCCTCATGCTCCCTACACACCTGACCTGGCTCCTAGTGACTTTTGGCTTTTTCCAACAATGAAAGACACTCTCCGTGGCCGCACATTCACCAGCCGTGCTGCTGTTGCCTCAGCGATTTTCCAGTGGTCAAAACAGACTCCTAAAGAAGCCTTCGTCGCTGCCATGGAATTATGGCGTCAGCGTTGTGAAAAATGTGTACTCTGCAGGGCGATTACGTCGAGAAGTAACGCCAGTTTCATCGATTTCGGGTGAGTAGTTAATTGGAAAAAAAATTGGAGGCCTTAGAACTTGAATGCACCTCGTACATTCAGAGTACTTTCACGTTTTAGGCACGTACTGGTGGTTCACGCTGGTATTCTTCCGTATTGCTACAGCAGATGCGTGAGCTGTGCGCAGTCACGAGGCGTAAACGTAATAAACAATTCCGAATTGCTGGGCACGAGATGTTGCTAATCATAAAGGCAGGGTTGGTGTCTTATTGACAGATTTGGGTAGCAACGTGCCACGACACAGTACATCTTCTTATTGTTCGTCACAATCCTCTGCACCGACTGCCTATCACCATCACTCAACACACACTTTCGTCTGCGTCGTGAGTTAAATGATGTTTTTCCCCGAACGAGATTTTCACTCTGTAGCGGAGTGTGCGCTGATAGGAAACTTCCTGGCAGACTGTAACTGTGTACCGGACCGAGACTCGAACTCGGCACCTTTGCTTTCGCAGGCAAGTGCTCTACCAACTGAGCTACCCAAGCACGACTCACGACCCGCCCGCACAAGTTTAATTCCGCCAGTACCTCGTCTCCTACCTTCCAAGCGCTTCAAATCTATCACGAATCGAAAACATTTCTTCGCTAGAGAAATTTCTGCAAGAGCATATTGGCTGGAATTTCTAGTAACACGACAGCTTTTCCCTCGTCGTTTGTAATAAAACACACGATAGTTCTAACTCATCTAACACTTGAGATTCTCATACTATTTGATCTAATCCAAATGACTCTCATTCATTGCTACATAGTTTAGGTTTTATGGATTCGGCGTTAATTTTTCCAGTTACGGGCTTTTGCATTACTGATAAGTGGCTTTGGAATTCCATCCAGCCCCGAAATTCCGCAATTATGGAGATTCCTTCGTGGTGCGTTGGTGCTCATACGGTTCGCGATCCGACATTAAGCTTTGCAGCTGTCGGCCTCTTGTTTTTGTCACAATCCTCTTCATTGACGAGCCGGCCGAAGTGGCCGTGCGGTTAAAGGCGCTGCAGTCTGGAACCGCAAGACCGCTACGGTCGCAGGTTCGAATCCTGCCTCGGGCATGGATGTTTGTGATGTCCTTAGGTTAGTTAGGTTTAACTAGTTCTAAGTTCTAGGGGACTAATGACCTCAGCAGTTGAGTCCCATAGTGCTCAGAGCCATTTGAACCATCTTCATTGACCGTCTATAACGATCACTGGAAACAAAGTTTCATCTGCGTTGTGAATTAGCAGATGATGTTCCTCTGCTCTTCCCGTATGCGGTACAAATCTTTGATACTGTGTCTCTTGAAAAATCATTCACTTCGGCTACTTCTGAGAGAACACCCACCATAGAAGCACCAACAATTAACCAACGTCCGATTTCACTTAGCTCCGTCGTAATGCACTCAAAAATACACAGAACACTGTTATGACTGCTGCTTGCAATTGAAACGTATTGATGACACTTCACAGCTGCCGTTCGAGCTTCAATACAACAGCCCATCCTGCTGCCTTGACTAGTATCTGCGTACATGTTCAAGCGTGCTTATCTCGTGGTGTTTCCATATTTTTGACCAACCCCTGTATATTGCAATGTATCAAGTGCTTTGACAAAGGGAAAGCATACTTCAAAACACAGACACAATGTTCATTCACAGCGGTCACTTGAAGTAGACGATTACGTAGACTACCTGTGGTCATACACGCAGAATCCTGTATAAGGGCCACTAAAAGAAAGGGGAACTGTTTGCGGCGACTACAACGGATAGAAGAAATTCCAACAGCACACTGTCAGAAAGATACAGAGAGAGATTGATACAGTAGGTGGTGTGGTGTGGCGACTGAAGCAGTCATGTAAAGCGAAGACAATCAGCGTCTGCAACACTTCGTCATAGATGTGTTTAATATATGCAACATAACAGCAGAAGCTTACCAAAACATGCCACTGTACACATTCCATATGAATATGGTAGTCATACTAGCTCTAATTCATCAAATGGTAGCCTATAGTCACTAATAACTTCCATGTTAGAACAGCACATATCATTACTAACCGTGTACGTGCTGGTTCACTTTGTGACCTAGTTCAGGCAGCAGACTTAAAAATTCCCTATTCCATTAGGATCAAGTATGTAGCTGCCCACCGCTACATTATGTACGTTAGATCTTAGACGAAGGATACAATAATTCCAATTCCAAAGTAAGCAGCTGCTGACACATGTCAATATTACAATATTACCGAACGATCAGTTTAAAAACAATCATGGTTGCAAAATACTAAAACCAAATCTTCATGGAAGATGCCATAAACTGGTAGAAGCTTACCTGGGATAAGATCAATCTGATTTCAGGAGAAAAGTAGGAACACACGTTGGCAATACTGACCACACGACTTATCTTAAAAGACGTTTATAACATTTATAGACTTAGAGAAAGCTTTTGACAATGTTGACTGGAGCACTCTCTTTGAAATTCCTAAGATAGCAGGGGTAAAATACAGGTAGCAAAAAGCTATTTACAGCCTGTACAGAAACCAGACGGCAGTTTAATAATAGTCGAGGGGCAAGAGAAGGAAGCAGTGGTTGAGAAGGGAGTGAGACAGGGTTGTAGTCTATCTCCAATGTTATTCAGCAAGTACATAGAGCACGCAGTAAATGAAACAAAAGAAAAACTCGGAGTGTTATAGTCCAGGGAGAAGAAATAACAACTTTGAGGTTCGCCGACGAAACTGTAATAATTTCGGAGACACCAAAAGTCTTGGAAGAGTAGTTGAACAGAATTGACAGCGTCTTAAAAATAGGATATAAGAGGAACATCAACAAAAGCAAAACCAAGGATAATGGAATGTAGCCGAATTAAATCAGGTGATATTGCGAGAATAAGATTAGAAATGGAGACAGCTAAAGTAGTAGTAGAGTTTTGTTATTTGGGCAGCAAAACAACTGATGAAGGTCGAAGTATTGAGGAAATAAAATGTAGACTGGGCATGGCAAGAAAAGCGTTTCTCAAGAAGAAAAATTAGTTAACATTGAATTTAGACTTGAGTGTTATGATGTCTTTCCTGAAGGAATTTTTGTGGAATATATAAGAAGCTCCCCGGCTTTTTTCTGAGAACATCGGATACGAGAAAGAGTTTTAATTCTTGCAAAGGAAGTCACAATACAATTTTCAAAAAATAATGAGGTAAAATGTACACAACCGTCACTTTTACAATTTGTACGTGCTCGACTAATCCCGTGGCGGTATAAGGGCACCCAATGACGACCAGAAAACGTCGAATGTAGTAAATATTTTGTACAGTCGCAAGTTTTTGTACAGTGGTAAGAGAGAGTGCTATAAACAACATACTAGAAATACTCACTGGTGAGGGATGAGTGTGGGAGTGGAGATGTATGTGTATGTCACTCTTGTACTTTTCTTTTTCTTTTTGTTAACTCAAAAACCATGGTGATAACGTATCCCACAAAAAACATTCAAGTACATTTTCTACAAGAAAGATCCGATTCTTTTCATCCGTAGAACTAACAACTTGGCTGTAGCGAGGGGGAGAATACGAAAATCTCGCTTGTGGTTTCCGAAGGCCAAGAATAACATTGTGGGCTGCAAATAATGACACCGTCAGGGAAGCTAAATCACCCTGCAAAAGGACCAGTGAAACGAAAGGGGTCAAGTATAATAGCTAGAAATTCCGACAACACATTATCAAAGATTGAAAACGGAGAGCGGGGAGCGAGTTGGGAAGGGTGTGACGTGGGGCGTGAGGCACTGAAGCGCAGCACAGAAGAACTACGACCGCATAGACGTGTTCAGTATGTGCAAAGTAACAGAAAAGACGTACCATCAGAAGTTTTTCAACTCACTCTGTGTATCCCATATGGATACATCAGTCATAGGAAGAATAATTCATCACATGGTAATCTCTGGTCATTTATAATTCCCATCTAGCAACTTCGTATACGAATACTGTTTGTGTGATTTATCACTTTGTAACTCCGTTCAGAAAGGCGTTTAAACATTCCCTTCTCCATAACTGTGTTAAATATGTAGATGGCCATTGTATATGATACATTATTACATCTTAGACAGCAAACGTTTAGAGTTCGTCAGGGATTTACGTATACAGAAAGTTTTTTAAGGAGTTTTGTTAGACAATGTGACTGCCGCGTAAAGCCTCTCAGAAGAGTTAAATCGGACGATGACAAGGAATAACCGGCAATTATGTCAAGAATTAGGCAGAAACAGAATACTATTGGAGGTATAATATAGATGAAACAAAGTCTCACTATTAGCTACAACGAATAGGTTTGGTCACATGAGGATAAACAGTTGTTACTTTCTCCAGTTTCGATGCATGAGTACCGTCTTGATCATAAAAGTGAATCTACTCAACATTATCATCTTTTAAAGTAATCAATGTCATTACAAGACCACTTACCGTTGGTTGTAACTTACGAAGACGTCTTACATCCAGCAGATGAACTGCTGCTGAAAGTGGATATAAAACGTTCCCAGGAAAATTTCACGGTTTTTCTGAAAATTTCGGACACGAGTCTTAATTTTTGCAAAGTAGGCCACAAAATAATCAGACAAAATGTATACAAACGCCCCTTTTACAATTTGTATGTGCTCGACTAATCCGGTGCCAGTCGATGAATACCAAAAAGGTCGAATGTAGGAAATATTTCGTACAGTCGCAAATTTTTGCACAGTGGTAATACGGAGTACCACGAACAACATACTAGAAATCCTCGCTGGTGAGGTATGAGTGTGGTGGTGGAGTTGTATGTGAAAGTCACTCTTGTACTTTTCTTTTTCTTTTTAATAACTCGGAAACCATGGCTTCCAGCGAAAACGAATCCCACAAAACAAATTCAAGTAAATTAAATTTTCTACAAGAAAGGTCCGATTCTTTTTCTCCGTAGGAATAACAAGGAAGACAATACGAAAATGTCGCTCGTGATTTCCGAAAGTCAAGAATAACGTTGTGGGTTGAATATACCGATAACGATAGGGCCAGTTAAATCACCCTGCAAAATGGCCAGTGAAACAAAAGAGAACAATTGGTGGTAAGTACAAGGGTTAGAAGAGACTCCGAGAACACACTATCAGAGACTGAACGACGAGAGCGGGATGCTAGTCGGGAAGGGTGTGAGGTGAGGTCCGAGGCACTCATGCGAAGCGCGGACTAACTGCGACTGCATACAAGTGCTCAGTCTGCACAAAATACTAGGAAAGACATACCATCAGAATTTTTTCAACTCACTCTGCGTACTCCACATGGATAGAGCAATCATAGCATGACTAATCCATCACACGGTTATCTCTAGTCATCACTAGTTCCCATCTAGCAACAACATGTACGAATACTAACTGTGTGAGTGATGTATCACTCTGTAACCTCGTCCGGAAAGGAAATTAAACAATCTGTTCTCCATAATAGTATTAAATATGTGGATGACCATTGTATATTATACACCATTACATCTTAGACAGTAAAATGGTTCGAGGTCGCCAGGGATTTATGCATACAACAAGTTTTTAAGGAGTTTTATTAGCTAATGTAAGTGAAGCGCAAAACCTCTCACGACAGTTAAATCGGACGATGACAAGGAATAACCGGCAATTATGGCAAGGATTTGGCAGAAACAGAATACTATTTGAGATATAGTAAAGATGAAACGAAATCTCACTATTAGCTCCAACGAATAGGATTGATCACACGAGGATAGATAGTTGCTACTTTCACCGGTTTCGCTGTACAAGTTCTGACTTCATCATATACGTGTATCTACTCAACCTTCTCATCTTTTAAAGTTATGGATGTCATTACACGACCGCCTGCTGTTGGCTGTAACTAACGAAGGCGCCATATACCCAACAGATGAATTGCAGCTGAAAGTGTATATAAAAACATTCGAGAGAGATCTCACGGTTTGTTCTGTCAACGTTGTACGCAAGTACGAATTTTATTTTCAGCAAAGAAAATCTCTATATCTCGATGACTATTTGGGAGATGCGAAAGTACTTTACACGTAAGATATGAAAGGAAGTAAATACAATGCGAATAACGTGAAATAAAACATTATACACATGCCATCAGAATATACGTGTGTTTAGTCTCCTACCTCCATATACGAAGTCCGATGAGACGTCTGCCGACATATACTACTGGACATAAACATAAAGTGTGTTTATAAGCCTTTATAACCACGTAGACTCGAGACTGTGGGTAGGCCAGATGACTTCAAGAATATTACTGTGCAGAAACAGTTGGATCATAGATGCTGCTTTATGACAGGGTTCACAGTCGTGCTGATATGTCTCCGAACTGTTCCTCTGCCGTACACGGTACAGAGTGCTGGAAATGTTATCATTTCCTGTCGCATTTAAAGTTTTCTTAGGAGCAATACGGAAACCACAACCTAAAAACGACAAAATCCCCATATCGTAACAATATCACCTCCTCTGTGCTTCATCCACTGCTCAGTGTCATCATTATTCACACAGCCTGAAGCGTCACTTTTCACTGACTACAGAAATGAGTGGCGTATGAGGAGCTCCTCGATAGTTGTACTCCATTCCGCTTAACACTCTAAGCAACATTATTGTGTTTGTACTAGTGGTAGTAGCAGTTTGAAACTTACGAGTGAATGCTTCCAATGATTTAATCCGACTTTTTACAACCACCCTCCGAGTTTGCTCCACTGTTCCTGATCGTCAGTGGAGGAGGCCTGCCTGGACTTCGTTTAGCGAGGTTTCTCTTCGCATTTCCACTTCACACTAACATCTCCAGCACGCGACAAGGCCAGCTTTAGAAGAGACAAAATGTCCCCGACAGGTTTGTTAACCTGGTGACATTGAAACGCTTAGCCTACGTTCGCAGCCACTGAACTTTTCTGACCGACCCATCCCCCTATTACCGCTTCCCTGCATACGACCCTGCTCCCACAGCCGGTGGTTCTGCAGACCAAAGTTCATGAGTGACGTCAGCTATTGCACACGAAAAAAAGTGCCACTCAGAAGAGACAAGGTTAATACATATTAAAAGATGGTTTGAACCTTACAAACACTGGTCTCATTGTCGCAATTAGAAACAAGTATAATTACAACGTTAGAAACATGATTGTAATTGAGCTTAATGGAATACACAGATAAAAATAAGATCGCTTAGGACTGATGTTTATCAGCAGTTGTAGTAACACGTACGGCCATGTACGGACCTAAAGCAACACTACTGGCCATTAAAATTGTTACACCAAGAAGAAATGCAGATCATAAACGGGTATTCATTGGACAAATACATTATACTACAACTGACATGTGATTAATTTTCACGCAATTTGGGTGCAAAGATCCTGAGAAATCAGTACCCAAAACAACCACGTCTGGCCGTAATAACGGCCTTGATACGCCTGGGCATTGAGTCAAAACAGAGCTTGGAAGGCATGTACAGGTACAGCTGCCCATGCAGCTTCAACACGATACCACAGTTCATCAAGAGGAGTGACTGGCGTTTTGTGACGAGCCTGTTGCTCGGCCACCATTGACCAGACGTTTTCAATTGGTGAGAGATCTGGAGAATGTGCTGGCCAGGGCAGCAGCTGAACATTTTCTGTATCCAGAAAGGCCCGTACGGGACCTGCAACATGCGGTCGTGCATTATCCTGCATAAATGTAGGGTTTCGCAGTGATTGAATTAAGCGTAGAGCTATGGGTCGTAACACATCTGAAATGTAACGACCATTGTTCAAAGTGCCGTCAATGCAAACATGATGTCACCGAGACGTGTAACCAATGGCACCCCATAGCATCACACTGGGTGATACGCCAGTATGGCGATGATGAATACACGCTTCCAATGTGCGTTCACCGCGATGTCGCCAAACACGAATGCGACCATCATGATGCTGTAAACAGAACCTGGATTCATCCGAAAGAACGACGTTTTGCCATTCGTGCACCCAGGTTCGTCGTTGAGTACACAATCGCAGGCGCTCCTGTCTGTGATGCAGCATCAAGGGTAACCGCAGCCGTGGTCTCCGAGCTGGTAGTCTATTTCTGCTGCAAACGTCGTCGAACTGTTCGTGCAGATGGATGTTGTCTTGCAAACGTCCCCATCTGTCGACTCAGGGATCGAGACGTGGCTGCATGATCCATTACAGCCATGTGGATAAGATGCCTGTCATCTCGACTGCTAGTGATACGAGGCCGTTGGGATCCAGCACAGCATTCCGTATTACCCTCCTGAACCCACCCATTCCATATTCTGCTAACAGTCATTGGATCTCGACCAACGCGAGCAGCAGTGTCGCGATACGATAAACCGAAATCGCGATAGGCTACAATTCGACATTTATCGAAGTCGGAAACGTGATGGTACGCATTTCTCCTCCTTACACGAGGCATCACAACAACGTTTCATCAGGCAACGCCAGTCAACTGCTGTTTGTGAATGAGAAATCGGTTGGAAACTTTCCTTGTGTCAGCACGTTGTAGGTGTCGCCACCGGCGCCAACCTTGTGTGAATGCTCTGAAAAGCTAATCATTTGCATATCACAGCATCTTATTCCTATCGGTTATATTTCGCGTCTGTAGCACGTCATCTTCGTGGTGTAGCAATTTTAATGACCAGTAGTGTACAATGAAGCATCGTCAGTATTGAATGATTTTAATACCGATATCTTATTCTGCAAGACTATATGGGACCTCGTCAAAGTGTGGAGCCATTGTTTGGTTTATGAATTACACGACTGCAAAAGTTTCAGTGCTACCAAGGTACATTCGAGCACTATTTGGCGCCTGAACACATACTTATCGCTATCCATCGCCAAAAATTTCGCCCTATGGCTCATATACAGGGGTTCGACAATAATCACGAGAACACAAAAAACATAGACATTACCATGCGTGATTCAGTGAAGGAAACCTGTTGACTTCAAAATAACACCCAGTCATAAAAAAGAGAAAGAAAGAAAGATCGTGTATGATTTTCACAGGAATATCATATCATTCTTCCTTCTAAGTGGTGGCATGTCCCATCACTAACGCCGGCCGCTGTGAACGTGCGGTTCTAGGCGCTGCAGTCCGGAACCGCGGGGCTGCTACGGTCGCAGGTTCGAATCCTGCCTCGGCCACGGATGTGTGTGTTGTCCTTAGGTTAGTTAGGTTTAAGTAGTTCTAAGTTCTAGGGGACTGATGACCTAAGATGTTAAGTCCCATAGTGCTCAGAGCCATTCTAACCAATCACTGACGATGGAGGTATATTTCGATAACGCGCACTTCTATCCAAACTAGACCACAAAAGTTAAATAATATCAAGACCTGGTGACTGTGATTAACAGGGCAGTTGCAATAATTCATCATTTTGCTCACAAAACCCGTCCTGGACTATGTGAGCTGTGTGAACATGGGTCCGAACTTTTGGAATGCTGCATCACATTTGGGGTACAAACACTGTACCCTCGAATTGATCTGATCGTCGAAAATGGTCACCTAACACTTAGCAGTAATACAACCAAGATGAGTAAGTATGGAGCCCATGGATTACGATGATATGGCTGCCCAGCCGATTAGCGACCCCAGTCACATTTCACTATAGTACACATACGTGGCGAGAACTTGCCAACAGCGTAAAACAAGACTTACCTGATCAAATGTCTTTCTTACATAGTCCAGCTTTTATCTCTCCGACACAATATTTTACGCTTATGGGCATTTGCATGATATAAGAAAGGTTTTGGAATGCGAGCCAGCCCTTAAACGCCTTGCTTATGGAGGTTCCTACGTGATGTTTTGGTGCTGACAGGATTCGCGAGTGCGAAATTTCGATCTGCTGTGACTTTTGCAAAACTCGTCCACTCATTTTACATCAAAATCCTTTTCAATGACACACTTTCACGTTCGCTCAACACACACTTTCATCTGCATTGTGCCTCTGCAGTTGATGTGTTTCCGCTTTCCCTGTATGCGTGATATACCTTCGATACGGTGTGTCTTGAAACATGAAACACTTCGACTGCCTTGGTTACGGAAACAGCCACCATACGAACATCAATAGTTAGCACAGTTCTTGTACCTCCGACATACTGCAGTCACATCTACACAGAATACTGTTCTGGTCACGACAGAAACATTAAACGCATTGAAGACATTGCGCAGGTGGTTTTCGTAGTCAAATACAAGAGCGCAACCTGCAGGCTAGACTTAAGTCTGAGTTTATATTCAAACACGCATTTCTCGTGCTGTTTCCATATTTTTGTCCAACCCTTATATACTCTAATAGATATCAAGTGCCTTCACAAAGGGACAGCGTACTTAAAGAAAAACATACGCGCACGCGCGCACACACACACACACGGTACTGATTCTCAGAGGTATGTTGAAGTACACGAATATACAAACTATATGCGGTGAATACCTAGATCTCATACGCAAATAATCCTGTGTCAGTTGATTCTGCTGCCGCTATCGCTCCTATCGTGTTATGCAACCCGCAGTGTTTTATCTAGCCTCCAGAAACCACGCGAGAAATTTTCATATTCTCTCGCTCGCTACGCAAAAACTATTAGACCTACAGAAAAATATTGTTCAGGACCTTCTGTAGGAAATGTAACATAGATAAATTTCATATCGAGATATGTTTTCGCTAGGGGCTGTATGTTTCGAGTTATTGAAGAAAATCGTACAAAAGTTAATTTCGAACACATGAAATATTCCTCAGATTATACCTTTTCTAGTCTTCGCTGTTGGCCTTATACGACCACCGGATCAATTAGTCCAGGAGCCAGTGACATCTACCACCTACTGAATCTTATCAGCTGATGACATTTCCCTTGACTTACAGCTTTGTTCATTATTTACGAAAGCCTGTTAACAATCCTCTTATAAATTTTCATGCGGGAGGAAATAACGTTTATTAAGTTATTCTCTTTCTTTTTACAGATTGAAGCTATACATTAGCCCTTTCGATACTGCAGCTAGGTTGTGGATTAAAATTACCTTCTCCAGATGCTATGTTACAGCAGAGCATAGAACGCTAAAGGCACACTTGTAGGGGTTACATTTTACCCATGACTGCGTACAAAGGCCATTTGTTGTGTACAGCGCATGTAGAAGATTCTTGGTAGAAACGAAATTGGTGGGGAATGTAACGCGACTCGAAAAGAAATTGAAACTTGTTTAGTCGAACAGAGTGTTAGTATAGTAACATTTCAGTATTAAATAAAAATGTCTAGCGTAATACCTTATTGCGTCTTTTGCACACAAAAAAGCTCAGTTTAAATTACTTAGCGAAGACAATTTAAATAAGTACATATATGTATTTATAATACGAAAAGCTAATAATCTAGCTGGTCACGATACTACTGTGCTTCCTACACAGCCAAACAATTTTCAGTTGTATCATAGTGAATGTTATCGACGTTATACAGCTTTGTCGCCTCAATATAGGAAAAGAAGAACGACATCAGAAGACACACCTTCTTCAACATTACCGAACGTATATGGATTGGATATAATTCCTTTAAATTATTTCGATTATAAATTTATATTAATTTAATGTAAGAAAAAGTATAATTTAGTAATATGTTATTTGCCTCATATACGGTATCGCTATTACTGTATACACTATACCAAAAAAAATGGTTCAAATGGCTCTGAGCACTATGGGACTTAACATCTATGGTCATCAGTCCCCTAGAACTTAGAACTACATAAACCTAACTAACCTAAGGACAGCACACAACACCCAGCCATCACGAGGCAGAGAAAATCCCTGACCCCGCCGGGAATCGAACCCGGGAACCCGGGCGTGGGAAGCGAGAACGCTACCGCACGACCACGAGATGCGGGCTACACTATACCCACTTTTTAGTAGAGTAGTATGTGTGTATGTGCGAAGTATACTGAAAAGTAATAATAATATAAGTTACTTAAGAATAAATAATTTTTTTAGGCAAAACGAAGATGCCCTTCATGTAAGTGCAGGACCAAGTGGACTCACAAACACCGGTAATACTCTGTCTGCCGAGGAAGCTGACGTCACTGTGTTTACCCCAGAGCTACAGGTTCCCGAAAATGCTAGCTAAGCTCCTGAAGGTGTCACTGAAGATGTTACTGGAGGTAAAAATATTTGTATATGTTTCTTTTGCGGGAAGAGTCGAAGAAAATTTAAAGGTCGCGAGGAGAAATTATCTATTTTCACTGAAAATGGACGCGATTCAGTAGAAAATGTGGCGATAGAGAGCAACGATTCCGACATGATAAAAAAATTCAGAGCTTACCAACTGATGAAGAGTTATATTTTCATAAAAACTGTAAAAATAGTTACATAACTTCACGAGATTCTATATTAAAAGAAGAAAAAGATAAATCGGAATGACATTTTACACGAAAAATCCGAGCAGAAGCCTATAAAGTGGTTGAAAAATTTGTCGAGGAAAATATTATCTTACAAGAGCAGTCTTTCTCCTTAGAATTTTTAAATAATATTTTTATTGAACATTTGAAAAATAATCAGCAAGATGTTTCAAATTACAGTTTCAAACCATATCATTCAAAAGAAAGAGTATTAAAGAAATTTCCGAAAGAAATTTGCATATCTCCTTTAAAGGACAAATTTTTGTGAAACCTTTCAAAGGGATCATGATCCAAAATGAAGTGGAAAAGCAAAATATTTTAGATGCTGCTTCACGTATTCTACACGACGAAGTACATCAAGTTAAATGTCTGAAGGTACCGAATCAGATTCAAACAAAAAACTAAATAGACGGTGAATTCGAAATTCCAGAAATATTAATAAATTTTTATAGAAAATTGATATCTGGTGAAAATTGTCAACGGGGACGGAACAAAAGAACAACAAAGGTAGCCAAATCATTTTCTGAAGATGTAATTCATGCTGTTTTTAATGGTCGAATTAAATTATCAAAACATATTTGTTTTGGCATGACTTTGAAGAGCAAAAAAATTATTAATATTGTTAATCAGTATGGTCATTGCTGTAGCTACAGTACATTGGAAGGCCTTGATACTGAGGTTACATTCACTTCTTGTGAGCTTTCCGAAATCTGTCCAGAAGGTATTTTACGAGCATCTCACATGTATACTGGAGTTGCATTTGACAGTTACGATCGTTTCGTAGAAACTGCCACTCGCAAAGATACGCTCCACGATACTGTATTTGTAGGTATAATTTTTCAAATTGAAAACAATATCGTCAGTGAAGATCAGTTAATAACGAAAATGTACAGCAAAATTTTCGACTTGGAGTAGTTGTGGCAATGAAGCAGCAGTTGAGGACGATAATGTACATCAAGATCTTCAGATGGAAAATGATGTCGTAGGTGAAGCAGTAGTTGAGGACAATAATTTACTGCAAGATCATGATATTGAAGGTAGTATCGTCAGTGAAGTGGACAATGTTTCGTCATACCGATTTGTTATGGTTTCTAAAAACAAGGGCGTTTGAATCTTCATTGCAACAAGCTGAATAAACGGAAATATTTAATAAATATGAGCAATTACAGTAGAAACATTGGAAGGTAAACATGGTAAGACAGCGCAGTATTAGATGATATATGTAAGAGTGATCGATTACTACTTAGTGCTTACTACAGGCATCCGTACCAGCAATTTCGGAATGCTTTATTGAAATTAGTTAATTTGGATTTTATTTTCAATCAACCAAATTAGGCGCGTTATTTAATAAAATACCTCGATAATTCAATGAAAGTTGACGAGATTCATCCAGGCTTACGTGAGAATTTTTAGAAGGTATCATTCGGTATAAAGCGGACCAAAAACAATTTTTCGAAATAACCATTCGTGAATAATTTGATGATTATAAACAATCCGCCTCGATTGCAAATAGAAACCGGATGTTGACCTAGGTTTCGACGGGGGTAACCACGCATTCTTCGGAACACACTAAAACTACAAACTGCCCAAAGAGGATGGTTCTGTATTAATGTTCTTCCTTCTTCGGAACACACTAAAACCACAAACTGCCTAAAGAGGCATGGTTCTGTATTACTGTTGGACCAAGACTCTTTAGGCAGTTTGTAGCTATAGTGCGTTCTGAACAAGGCGTGGTTATCCGCGCCGAAACCTAGGTCAACATCCGGTTTATATTTGCATTCGATGCAGATTCCTTATAAACATCAAAATCTGCGGTATTTATAAGAGACTAATAATTTTTTGGGACAATCTATACAATCTGAGGATCATGTGAATACTATGAAACATATAATGACCCTGAATATGTTACGGAACGCACATAAGCTTCAAATGTTATTGCTGATCCGGTAAAATTAACGTTTCTTGAAACTTCAAAGCAATAACATGTTTCTTAACTTCCCATAATTTACGTACATTTACATGACAAAGTGATGTTAGAAATGTTAATAGGCATCCTTAACACGGCCTATATACCCTAGTAAGGTGCATAATAATATCTATTTTGTACTTTGGTAAATAATCATTAATTTTTGAAATTGTTATATATCTTAATTACAAACTTCATTTATCCGAAACTTATTTCAAAACCAGAGAGAATTCATAGTTTTTAAATTTATGTTATTCTGTAATTCCACAGTAGCATCTACAAATTTCGTGCAGCAATTCGACTGTGGTTAGTCAGAGGTATTCAGTATTAAGTGTTCTCGGTTTCCATGTACACAAACTTTATCGACCATTTTTAAAAAATTACATGTTGAGTTTGGTTTACCATTTTTAAAATATCTAATTAATCCAGGTACATTTCAAACAAATTACTTATCTGAATTAACATCACTTTCCAGTGAATCAGTTACAAAATTTCTATTAATTATTTTTTAGTCTTCAATAAATATTTAGAATTTTGTGCACAAAATGGTACTTAAATCAATCGCTTCGGACATCCGGAACACGTTAGAAAGCCAATTTACCGTTATGTGAAGTACCTTGGAGACGGAGACTCCAGATGGTTGCAAATAGGTTGGAAAATATGCCTTATGGAAGAACTGCAAAAATTGAAAAGTTACTGTCTGTTTCTCAAGTCCAAAAGAGGATGGGCACACGTTTACGTAAGCTAATAAAAGATATGAAGGAGAAAAACCTCAGTGACAGCAAACAAACTGGTTGTCGGGGTCGTCTTACTAAGGAAGACGTAACAAATGTGCAGCTCTATTATATCTTAGCCATAAGAAAGAAGCGAGACAATATTGAGACCATAAAGAAAGCAGTATGGGCTACCTTTTTCCATAAAGCTTCTACGGATGACCATCCACAGCATGCTCTCTGTGACAGTGGTGTAGACACATGGTGTCGTTACAAAAGAGCAATAGCAAATGGCGAGACTTATGCACACCATCACTCCCTGCCATTTGAGGTATTAGAAGCAATTAAGCCCATATACAGGGACCCAAGTGACACTAAACTATTGTCATAGTGCTTACATGAAATAACACAAAATGTTAATGACTGTTTAAACCATGTGATATGGGAACGCCTGCCTAAAACTGTGATTCTTGATATCAGCACCTTTAGATTAGGTGTATTAGATGCAGTTATTTGCTTTACTTCCTCCATGAACCATGGACCTTGCCGTTGGTGGGGAGGTTTGCGTGCCTCAGCGATACAGATGGCCGTACCGTAGGTGCAACCACAACGGAGGGGTATCTGTTGAGAGGCCAGACAAACATGTGGTTCCTGAAGAGGGGCAGCAGCCTTTTCAGTAGTTACAGGGGCAACAGTCTGGATGATTGACTGATTTGGCCTTGTAACATTAACCAAAACGGCCTTGCTGTGCTGGTACTGCGAACGGCTGAAAGCAAGGGGAAACTACAGCCGTAATTTTTCCCGAGGACATGCAGCTTTACTGTATGATTAAATGATGATGGCGTCCTCTTGGGTAAAATATTCCGGAGGTAAAATAGTCCCCCATTCGGATCTCCGGGCGGGGACTACTCAAGAGGACGTCGTTATCAGGAGAAAGAAAACTGGCATTCTACGGATCGGAGCGTGGAATGTCAGATCCCTTAATCGGGCAGGTAGGTTAGAAAATTTAAAAAGGGAAATGGATAGGTTAAAGTTAGATGTAGTGGGAATTAGTGAAGTTCGGTGGCAGGAGGAACAAGACCTTTGGTCAGGTGATTACAGGGTTATAAATACAAAATCAAATAGGGGTAATGCAGGAGTAGGTTTAATAATGAATAAAAAAATAGGAGTCCGGGTTAGCTACTACAAACAGCATAGTGAACGCATTATTGTGGCCAAGATAGACACAAAGCCCATGCCTACTACAGTAGTACAAGTTTATATGCCAACTAGCTCTGCAGATGATGAAGAAATTGATGAAATGTATGACGAGATAAAAGAAATTATTCAGGTAGTGAAGGGAGACGAAAATTTAATAGTCATGGGTGACTGGAATTCGTCAGTAGGAAAAGGGAGAGAAGGAAACATAGTAGGTGAATATGGATTGGGGGGAAGAAATGAAAGAGGAAGCCGCCTTGTAGAATTTTGCACAGAGCATAACTTAATCATAGCTAACACTTGGTTCAAGAATCATAAAAGAAGGTTGTATACCTGGAAGAATCCTGGAGATACTAATAGGTATCAGATAGATTATATAATGGTAAGACAGAGATTTAGGAACCAGGTTTTAAATTGTAAGACATTTCCAGGGGCAGATGTGGATTCTGACCACAATCTATTGGTTATGAACTGTAGATTGAAACTGAAGAAACTGCAAAAAGGTGGGAATTTAAGGAGATGGGACCTGGATAAACTGAAAAAACCAGAGGTTGTAGAGTGTTTCAGGGAGAGCATAAGGGAACAATTGACAGGAATGGGGGAAAGAAATACAGTAGAAGAAGAATGGGTAGCTCTGAGGGATGAAGTAGTGAAGGCAGCAGAGGATCAAGTAGGTAAAAAGACGAGGGCTAATAGAAATCCTTGGGTAACAGAAGAAATATTGAATTTAATTGATGAAAGGAGAAAATATAAAAATGCAGTGAATGAAGCAGGCAAAAGGGAATACAAACGTCTCAAAAATGAGATCGACAGAAAGTGCAAAATGGCTAAGCAGGGATGGCTAGAGGACAAATGTAAGGATGTAGAGGCTTGTCTCACTAGGGGTAAGATAGATACTGCCTACAGGAAAATTAAAGAGACCTTTGGAGAGAGGAGAACCACTTGTATGAATATCAAGAGCTCAGATGTCAACCCAGTTCTAAGCAAAGAAGGGAAGGCAGAAAGGTGGAAGGAGTATATAGAGGGTTTATACAAGGGCGACGTACTTGAGGACAATATTATGGAAATGGAAGAGGATGTAGATGAAGATGAAATGGGAGATACGATACTGCGTGAAGAGTTTGACAGAGCACTGAAAGACCTGAGTCGAAACAAGGCCCCGGGAGTAGACAACATTCCATTAGAACTACTGATGGCCTTGGGAGAGCCAGTCATGACAAAACTCTACCATCTGGTGAGCAAGATGTATGAGACAGGCGAAATACCTACACACTTCAAGAAGAATATAATAATTCCAATACCAAAGAAAGCAGGTGTTGACAGATGTGAAAATTACCGAACTATCAGTTTAATAAGTCACAGCTGCAAAATACCAACGCGAATTCTTTACAGACGAATGGAAAAACTGGTAGAAGCGGACCTCGGGGAAGATCAGTTTGGATTCCGTAGAAATGTTGGAACACGTGAGGCAATACTAACCTTACGACTTATCTTAGAAGAAAGATTAAGGAAAGGCAAACCTACGTTTCTAGCATTTGTAGACTTAGAGAAAGCTTTTGACAACGGTAACTGGAATACTCTCTTTCAAATTCTGAAGGTGGCAGGGGTAAAATACAGGGAGCGAAAGGCTATTTACAATTTGTACAGAAACCAGGTGGCAGTTATAAGAGTCGAGGGGCATGAAAGGGAAGCAGTGGTTGGGAAAGGAGTGAGACAGGGTTGTAGCCTCTCCCCAATGTTATTCAATCTGTATATTGAGCAAGCAGTAAAGGAAACAAAAGAAAAATTCGGAGTAGGTATTAAAATTCATGGAGAAGAAGTAAAAACTTTGAGGTTCGCCGATGACATTGTAATTCTGTCAGAGACAGCAAAGGACTTGGAAGAGCAGTTGAACGGAATGGACAGTGCCTTGAAAGGAGGATATAAGATGAACATCAACAAAAGCAAAACGAGGATAATGGAATGTAGTCAAATGAAATCGGGTGATGCTGAGGGGATTAGATTAGGAAATGAGACACTTAAAGTAGTAAAGGAGTTTTGCTATTTGGGGAGTAAAATAACTGATGATGGTCGAAGTAGAGAGGATATAAAATGTAGACTGGCAATGGCAAGGAAATCGTTTCTGAAGAAGAGAAATTTGTTAACATCGAGTACAGATTTAAGTGTCAGGAAGTCGTTTCTGAAAGTATTTGTATGGAGTGTAGCCATGTATGGAAGTGAAACATGGACGAAAACCAGTTTGGACAAGAAGAGAATAGAAGCTTTTGAAATGTGGTGCTACAGAAGAATGCTGAAGATAAGGTGGGTAGATCACGTAACTAATGAGGAGGTATTGAATAGGATTGGGGAGAAGAGAAGTTTGTGGCACAACTTGACTAGAAGAAGGGATCGGTTGGTAGGACATGTTTTGAGGCATCAAGGGATCACAAATTTAGCATTGGAGGGCAGCGTGGAGGGTAAAAATCGTAGAGGGAGACCAAGAGATCAATACACTAAGCAGATTCAGAAGGATGTAGGTTGCAGTAGGTACTGGGAGATGAAGAAGCTTGCACAGGATAGAGTAGCATGGAGAGCTGCATCTAACCAGTCTCAGGACTGAAGACCACAGCAGCAGCAGCAGATAAATAAGACATAACATCAGAATTTTTTCTAGTTCAGTACCAAAACGAATATGGTAGTCATATCGGCTCTTAATTTATCATATGGTAGTCTCCATTCGTCAATAATTGCAGTACTCGAACAGCACATACAAGTACTAACTGTGTCCATAATATATCACTAATGTGACCTTAGAGATACCTCACGCTCCATCGCTGGTCCATAGTAAAATCATAACTGACTGCATCGTTCGGAATTCACATAATGCAATACGAGATTTGAGTTTAATGTTTGAGAATTCTGTATAAATTGCTATAAAAGAAAGTACTATTACCAGCAACTACGATTAATATTTATTAAGTGTGTCAATGCGTGCTGAGATACTGAAGTAATTTGATGCGCTCAACTGTAGAGTACCTCACCGATCGATAGCGTTTACTTGTGATAGAATACCAGCAGTACCACATGTCGCCTCGCACAGAGAAAGTAAGAAATGTATGGACATATTGAAAACGTCGGATTTCCTATTTCATAGTGTCCCAGTATGCAAAACATAGCGTGAAAATAATTCCAATACGATTCGTATTACCTTTCCAACGGCCTGTATAACTACGTTAGAGTTCATGATTAAGACCAATTTAAATATTGCCAGGAGTATAAGGTACCAGTGGACTGTTCTGAGGGCTGCGTATTCTATGATGCGATATTTATCTTCACTGTTTTTCACATCTTCTCAAAACGTCGTCGAAAAACATTCTTCACCTGCAGCACTTTGAATCCGTCACTATAAGAAAATAACTTTTCGCTAGAGAACTCTCTGCAACGGTATACAGGCTGGTATCTCTAGTAACACAATAGCCATTCCCTCATCATTTATACTAAAACATACAATTATTTTAACTCGTCCAACACATGACATTCTCATACTATTTAATCTAATCCAAATTACTTTCTTCTATTTCTCCCTAGACAACGTTTTATGAGTTCGCCACTAAATTTTCCTATTACTGGCTTTTTATTACTGATGAGTAGTTTCGGAATTTTGGCCGCTCTTGAAGTTCCTTACTTACGAAGATTCCTTACAGTTGCTATGGTGCTCACAGGGTGCACGATGCGATACTGCAGCATCTTTTACAGCTGTTTTCCTCTCATTTTCGTTACAGTTCTTTTCATTGATAGCAACTTTTAAAACTGTTGTCCTCTTATTTTCATACAATTCTTTTCATTGACCGACCATCACGATAGGTCAACAAACGCTTTCGTCTGCGTTACGAGTTATCAGAGGATGCTTCTCTCCACTTACCGTATGCGGTATAAAGCTTGGATTTACTATCTCTTGAAACACCATATACTTCGGCAACCTTGGTGACAGAACACCCGACACATGAACTCCAACAACTGGCCCCTGTACAAATACCACTAGCTCCTAGATAATGCCTTCAAAAATACACATGACACTGTCCTGGCCTCTATCTGCACTTGAAAGGACAATGCACCGGTGATGTTCGTGTTTAAATCGAACAGCACACCTTTCAGTCTTCACTAACATCTGCATATGTGTTCAGACATGCATTTCTCGTAGTGTTTCAATATTTTTGATCTACCCTTGTACATTGCATTGCATCAAGTTCTTTGACAAAGGGACTGCCCACTTCGACACAGAGACACAGGTCATTTAAAGTAGATGATTATATAAAATACCTGCAGTGAATAGTTGGAACTGGTACACGCACAGTATTCGTTACAAGCGACTTACAATAAAAGAGGAAACTCTTGGTGAAATCTACAAGGGATATATAAAAATTCCAACAACACATTACCAGAAAGAGACAGAGAGAGAAATCTGGAGGGGGTGATGGACGACGTGGGCGTGAAGGCTAGAGGCAGTCATGAAAAGCGACAACAGTTAGAAACTGCAACACTCCGTCATAGATGTACTGAATATGTGCAACATAACGGCAATGGCTTACCATCAGAAGTTTTTCAAGTAATTCTGCACACTCATTACTAGAATAGTGATGGTCTACTTCTAATTTGGCAATTTTAGACCACAGTCACCATTAATGCCCACGTCGGAACGGCGGATACGAATACTGTGTGCGTGATGTATCGCTATGTGACGTCATGCAGATAGAACGCAGAGGCCAGCTCAAATAGTTCACTCATGCAAGGCGAAGACAATCAGCGACCGCTACACTTTCTGAAAGATGTGTTGCATGTGTGCAGTATGAAAGGTGAGGCAAACCATCAGAATTTTTTCAAGTCAAGTTCAGTACCAATATGTATATGGTAATCATATCGGCTCTTAATTCATCACATGGCAGCCTCCACAATCAATACTTTCAGGACCTGAACAGCACATACAAGTACTAACTGTGTCCATGATATATCACTAATGTGACGTCAGAGATAGCTGACGCTCCATCGCTGGTCCATAGTAAAATCATAACTGACTGCATCGATCGGAATTCACACAATACAATACGAGATTTGAATTTTAATGTTTGAGAATTCTGTATAAACAGCTATAAAAGAAAGTAGTATTAGCAGCAACTACGGTTAATATTTATAAAGTGTGTGAATGCGAGCTGAGATATTGAAGTAATTTGACGTGCACCATTGTAGAGTATCTCACCGAAAGATAGCAGTTACTTGTGATGGAATACCAGCAGATGCACATATCGCCTCGCACAGAGAAGATAAGAAATGTCTTGACATATTGAAAAAGTCGGATTTCCTATTTCATAGTGTCGTAGTATGCATAACATAGCGTGAAAATAATTCCAATACGATTTGTTGAAATCGCAATTACCATCCAAACGCCCTGTCTAACAAAATTAGAGTGCATGATTAAGACCTATTTAAATAGTGCCAGGGGTACAACGTTTACTTACTTCATATTAATTCTCGCAGTATATGCTAGTTTCGAAGCGTAATACTTATTTAACACATCCAAAGTGCCTTAATTTTACCGGCACTAGCAGATAATTACATTCAGAGTACTCTGACGGTTTACGCAGGTACTGGTGACTCACGCCGGTGTTCTTCTGTATTGGTAAAGCAGATATGTGAATATTGCGCAGCCATTACGACGTAAACGTAATCAACAATCCCGAACTACTGGCCGTGACGTGTTGCTACTCATAAGGGCAAGGATAGTGTCTATATTCACAGGTTAGCGTACCATCGCGCCACGACACAGTACATCCACATATTTGTCATCACAATCCTCTTCACTGGCCGCGTATCACCCTCACTCAACACACACTTGCAACTACGCTGTAAAATGATGTTTTTCCGCTTTCACTCTATGCGGTATAAATATTCCATACAACGTCTAAAAGAATGGTTCAAATGGCTCTGAGCACTATGGGACTTATCATCTGAGGCCATCAGTCCCGTAGAACTTAGAACTACTTAAACCTAACTGAGCTAAGGACATCACACACATCCATGCCCCAGGCAGGATTCGAACCTGCGACCGCAGCGGTCGCGCGGTTCCACACTGTAGCGCCTAGAACAGCTCCGCCACTCGAATTCACGTATTTCTGACATAACGCTCCCAGAAATACACTCAACCCAGTATTGGCCACGACTCACACTAGTAAATTATTGAGGGTACTGGACAGGTCTCTTTCGTGTTTAAATACAACAGCGCAACTTGCAACCTTGATTATCATCTGATTATATGTTCAAGCATACATTTCTCTTGGTGTTTCCGTATTCTTGACCAACACCTGTCTATTGCAACGTATCAAGAGCTTTTATAAACGAAAACAGTACTTCAACAACCACAGACACAGAAACGCTGTTGGTTGTCAGAGACCTATTGGAATAGTTTATTACACAGATTACCTCCGGAGAGTACGTGGATCTGATGCACACAGCATCATATCTAAGGACCACTAAAACGATGAAGAACTGTTGGCGATGATGCAAGGGATGGAAAACAAAACCAAGAATACACTATCAAAGTGAGACTGAGAAAGAAATGTGTAAGAGGTGCAGACAGAGGATGTGTGTACAACTGGGGTGAGAAACTCATGTAAAGCGAAGACAATCAGATACCGCTACACCATATCAAAACGTCTTGAACATGTGCTGTAAACTACGAATGGCATTGCATCAAAATTATTCTAGTCACTCTGAGCACTCCATATGGATATGGTAGGCATGCCTACTCTAAATCTCTCTGCCTCGTGATGACTAGGTGTTGTGTGATGTCCTTAGGTTAGTTAGGTTTAAGTAGTTCTAAGTTCTAGGGGACTGATGACCGTACATGTTAAGTCCCATAGTGCTCAGAGCCATTATTTGAACCTACTCTAAATCATCGCATGGTAGTCTCTATTCATCAATAATTTTGATGTTGGAACAGCACATAGGATTACTAAATGTGTGCGTGATGTATCACTATTAAGAGCTGATGCACATCCAAGATTTAAAAATTCCCCCATCAATGCATATATTAAATAAGTGGCTGCCCATTGTATATTACATCCCATTACATCTTAGACACCTAACGTTTTTAGATCGCCAGGGATTTATGTATGCACTAAGAGGATTACGACCTTTTGTAAGCAAATGTAAGTCCAGCGTAAAGCCTCACATCAATGCTCAATCCGACGATGGCCAACAATAACTGGCTGTTAACACAAGGATTAGACCGAAACATAATACCATTTGAGGTACAGCTAAGATGAAACGAAATATGAATCTTAGCAACAACGAAATGAACGATCACGTGATGTTGTACTGTGTGTGACGTTTGGTGGTCACAAGAAGTGAAAGTGTCTTAAAGAGAGAAAGCAGCAGCCATTACTTTCCCAAACAGACCAGAGTAAAAGAATAGACAGCTGCTGTAAGAGGATGGAAAAAATGCAGCAACAAACATGTACGACCCAGGTTACTTTGGCTTTTTGTTTCTAAGTGTCTAATACCGCAACGAACTCTTTTCCGTTTTTCTTCTACAATAAATCACTTTTTAACGATTTGGGAAATGGTTCGCACTAAATGCAGTAAATGCAATGTGAAACTGTATATGGCAGACCCTCTTTCATGCCACATATATTATGTTTGACAATTTGATTATTCAGTACAATGGGGGTTTTGCTGTTCAAATTAATTAATTAACTACCATAGTGGTTTTCGAAAGTAACAAATTCGACATAACTAAAAATACTACGATAGCATAATAATGATCCCAAAGTTTTTTATTTTTCTTTAATAAGAGGTGGAGCCCCTCCACGCCATCACCGGCATGATGACCAACTCAAAAGGTCTCTG
This sequence comes from Schistocerca nitens, assembly GCF_023898315.1. NCBI lineage: Eukaryota > Metazoa > Arthropoda > Insecta > Orthoptera > Acrididae > Schistocerca > Schistocerca nitens. The sequence continues at coordinate 448,354,664 of NC_064616.1, read as the reverse complement.
CGTAAGGGTTAGTTTTCACTAAAGTGATGTCTCACAGGATGTGGGTACTACGATGTTTGCGTACACCTGGTTAAGGTGGTAGAGGAGGCGAGTGCGCGGGGTGGCGGGCTGAGGCACTCATGCAAAGCGAAGACAATCTGCGACCGCTATACTCGTACTTTATCAAAGATGTGTTGAATATGTGCAGTAAGATAGGTAAGGCATAACATCAGAATTTTTTCAAGTCACTCTGCGCACTCTATATGGATGTGATATTCATACCGGCTCTTTTTCATCACATTGTAGCCTCCATTCATCAAAAGGTTCAGTGCTGGAACGACACATACAACTGCTATGTGCATGATGTATCACTAATGAGAGCTCGTGGACACACAAGTTTTAAAGATCCGCTCCATAAGGAATTTAAATATGTGGCTGCTTGTGATTATTACACACCATTACATTTTACACAGCTAACGTTTTTTGGTCACCAGGGATTTACGTGTGCACTAAGTGGTGTAAGAAATTTTGTAAGCATATCTGAGTGCAGCATAAAGCCTCACAGGACTGCTCATCCCGACGATGACAAAGAATAACTGGCAGGATTAGACAGAAACAGATTACCATTGGAGGAATAGTAAGGATGAAAGGAAATCAGGCTCTTAGCTGCACCGAAGTCAGCGATGACGTGATGTTGTTTTACCGTGCGTAACATTAGGTGGTCACTAAAAGTGAAAGTGTCTTGAACAGAGACAACAGTAGTCGTTACATTGCCACACTGACCAGAAATAAAAACAGAAAAAGCTACTGCAAGAGGATGGAAGAAGTAGCAACAAACATGTGCGACTAAGCTTACTTTGGTGTTCTAGGTCTCTAATTTCAAAATGAGGTTTTTTCTATTTTCCCTAAATAAAACCCATTTTAAGTATATGTGACAAGTTTCCCACAAAACGCAGTAACAACAGCGTGAAACTGTACATGATAGGTCCCCTGTTATGGCAGAACCGATCGTTTGACACTTCGACTATTCGGTATATTGTGTGGATTGCCTGTTCAGATTAGGTAAATATAGGAGTTGTTATTGCAGGTTGCATATTCAGCATATTTAAAATTACTGTATCTGCTTAGTAATGAAGTCAAAGTATGCATAATTCTTATGGGAACTCTTTAGTGGCCCAGAGGTGTGAAGCGAAGCTGAAGAACATACACCATCTCCTTCGTTAGGACGTGGGTTGTGACTTGTCGTGAGAACTGGAAACGAGTGGCGAAACGCTAGTAAAACAGCCATGCCCGAATCAGACTTTTAGTCATATTGGATGCAGACGCCGCGATGTGCCGCACATCCTAATGAGCCGTCCTCTGTAGGTACGCGCCTACTGGTTTGAGGGCTGGGTTTGATTTGAAGCGATATTTATCTCTACTACTTTCACCTATCTTCAGAAAATGCCAGTGGACACCGCACTTCACTTCTAGTATTTTAAACCTACCACAAAAAGAAAACATTTCTTCACTGGAAAAATCTCTGCAAGGGTATATAGTCTCAATCTATAATAACAAAATATCCATTACCCCGTCGTTTCTAAGAAAACTGTGACTATTTCTATCTCATTCAACATTTGACATTCTCAATCCATTAACTAAAATCTACGTGACTTTCTTCCATAAGTCCATAATCTAGATTTTATGGATTACGAACGAAATTTTCCTTGTTATGGGCTCTGGCACCACTAATGAGTAGCTTGTGGAGTCCCTGCAGAGTCTTAAATTGTCTACTTATGAGGATTCACTTCTGTTGCTTTGGTGCTGATAGGATTTGCGATCAGACAATGTGTTCAGCATTGATTTCTACAGCTATCGTCCTTGTGACGGACCAAAAGATTTAGAGTGCCATCACGGATTCTTTACCAACATATTAATTTAGAGAATGGAAAGATGTTACAAGCATAAACATTTTTGTAATTTTATTAATGTTATGTAACCAACGTCATTGCATGTCAACATGTCGTTTCGTAAGAAAGGATCACGGTATATTGAGGTAAGTCAGTTATACAGTTTCCTATCGTAAGTGTTTGAAAAGCATAGCTAAAACACTAGAAGAGTTGCATTCAGTTACAGAAATGGACTATTAACTGCGATTCGTGGTTATCCTGGCGCGCACAACACATTCATAGTAGTTGTGATTGTGTATGTTGAGGATTGAGGTACGACCGCTTTATTATTTTAGTTTTTGCCAAATTTTGTGGTTTGTTGTAGGTCGCACACTCTAAGGTAATTGAGTGTGTCACACTTGTTAATGTTGAGGTTTTAATACGCAGTACTGCTATAGTAGTGCAACATATATGGTGTATGTACCACTGAGCAAGAGTCTCAATCGGTGATTGATAATAACCAGGAATATGGATTGCAAAGTGTATATGTTGACAAAAGACAGCTATTGTTGACCGCGAATGTGTGAATGCAAATAGTGCGGAGAGTTTAGTACCCTAGCGGAGCCATTAAACATAAAAGCCGCCGATATTCCATTGCTTTTTGGGGTGACGACTGACATTTCAAATATGGACTGTTAGTGGGACAGCGTTAGCCAACACCTGAAGAGGCTAAGTACTTGCCTAATAAATTAATTCTAGATCCAAGTGATGCTATCACATAGGTTTTAGTGTTTTCAATTTTTTGTCTTTACTGTTTCCGTTTCGTGTGGGATTAGTCTTGAGTCACTCATTCAAGATTAATTGCATTGACTTTATTGAACTTATAGTAAATAAAGAAAGAAGTAATAATAAAATTTTCGTTACGGATTTTCATTTAGTGGAACGGATAGAGTCCTCACTAAAGTTATTTACGCAAGTAGTTCTGAAAAGAATAGATCTCTATTTTGATGTGCAAGGTATTCAAAAACCGCAATTGCAAAGATAAGTCACTGCTCAGTAGTTCCAGGGATAGCAAAACAAGTAATGTTATTTGTCGTACTTAAACTTCATTACAGGTTACGTTAACTAAATACTGGAAAAAGTTTTAACGAGAATTTATAACTTCGCGGTGCTATTTACCGACAAAATTTTCTCGGGCTTCCAGCCGCGTCCAGTGGTTTAAAATCCACGAGCTTTCGGCCGAGCGAGATATCCTTGACAACGGCCGACGGGGATCCGGCCAAAAGCTCGTGGATTGTAAACCACTGGACGTGCCTGCAAGCCAGAGAAAATTTTATCAGTTTTAATGAGTATTTCGGCAGAGTAATGTTAAGACAAATAATAACTCCCCTCAGTAAAAGGTTATTTCAAAGGATTACAGCAATAAAGATAATAAGTGTAAAAATATAAAACACATCCGACATCATAGGAGTAAATGTTATCTCAGAAGTAGCTGACGCTTTATCACTGGTCCATAGAGAAATCATAATTATGGCTGCAGCTATCGAAATTCACATAGTAAAATACCAGATTTAAATTTCATGTTTGAGAATTCTGTATAAACAGCTATAACCGTAAGCGATATTAGCAACAACTACGATTAATATTTATAAAGTGTGTTAACGCGTGCTGAATATGATGTATTAATTTGACGGGCACCTTAGTAGAGTATCTCATCGAAAGATAGCATTTATTTGTGATAGAAGACCAGCAGTAGCCCAAGTTCTCTCGCACAAACAAATTGAGAAATACCTCAACGTATTGAAAACTTCAGTTGTCCTATTTGGTAGTGTCATAGTTTGAATAAAAATCATGGAATTAAAGCCAATCCGATTTGTTGATATGACGGTTACCATAACAACGTCCCACTTAACGAAATTAAGAGTTCACGTTTAAGGCTCATTTGACAAGTGCCAGGAGCACAAGGTTTACTTAATTCACATTTATTCGCAGAGAATGTGCTAGTTCCGACGCCTAATACCTATTTAACACTTCCGAAGTGCCTTAATTTTCCTAACAGGAACAGTTAATTATATTCAGATTGCTTTGACGTTTTAATTGTATACTGGTGGCTCACATCGGTATTCTTCTGCATTGCTGAACAATACGTGTGAATTGTGCGCAGCCACGAGGAGTAAACGTAATAAACAATCCCGAATTACTGGGGACGAGGTGTTGCTAATATAAAGGCAGAGCTGGTGTGTTATTGACGGTTTAGCGTAGCATCTCGCCACGACATAGTACATCCTATTTTTCGTCACAATCCTCTGCACAGACCGCCTCTCACCATCACTTAACACGCACTTACATCTGCTTTGTGAGTTAACAAATGATGTTCTTCCGCTTTCACTGTATGCGGTGTAAATCTTTCATACAATGCCTCTTGAAACCCCAACCACTTCAGCTACCTTCATATGGAGCACCCGCGTTGCAACCACCAACAATTAGCCCATGTACGAATTCACTTAGCTCCGACAAAATGTACTCAGAAATACACAGAATATCGTTCTGGCCACGACTTACACTTGAAATACAATGAGGACATTGAACAGGTGGCATTGGTGCTCAAACACAACTGCACAACCCGCAGGAGTGACTAGAATCTGCGTATTAAGGATGCAATTCTCCCGCTGTTTCGATATTTTTGACAAACACTGTATACTGCGACATATCAAGTGCTCGGATAAAACGAAAGCTTACTTTAACACACACAGACAGAGGCAAAGAAACGCTGTTGTTTGTCAGAGACGAGTTATAAAGTAATTCACTATACAGATTAAGTGCGGCGAATACCTGGATCTGATACACACAGGATCCTCTCTATGGGGCACGAAAAGGAAGGGGAAGAATTAGCGGCACATGCAGGGGATGGAAGATAAAACCAACAATACATGATGGGAGACGGACAGAGAAAGAAGGCTGCAAGAGGCCGACGTGGGTGAGGAGTGTGTAGCGGCGAGTGACGCACTCATCCAGAGCGAAGAGAATCACCAAATGCTACACTTTGTCAAAGATGTGTCTATTGTGTGCAATATTATAGGCAAGGCATACCATCAGAATTTTTTCAAGTCACACTGCGCACTCTATATTCATATGGCAGTCATACCAGCTCTAATTCATCACATGGTAGCACTCAGTCATCAGTAATTTCCATGCTGGTACAGCACATACAAGTACTGTGTGAACGATGGTATAAGAACTTTTGTAAGCATATGTGAGTGCAGCATAAAGCCTCATAGGACTGTTCAATCGCACGCAGACAAAAAGTAGCTGGCAGTTAAGACACAGATTAGACAGAAACAGAATACTACTGGAGGTATAGTAAAGATGAAAGGAAATCTCGCTCTTAGCTACAACGAAATCAGTGGTCACGTGATGATGTTTTACCGGGCATGACGTTTGGTGGTAACAAGATGTGAAAGTCTCTTAAAGATAGGCAACAGTAGTCGTTACTTTGCCACATTGACCAGAAGTAAAAGCAGAAAAAGCTGCAGCAAGAGGATGGGAAAAGTAGCAACAAACATGTGCACCTTAGCTTCTTTGGTGTTCTGTTTCTATGTTTCTAATACCAAACAATGTTTGTTCCATTTCCCCTAAATCAAACCCATTTTTAAGTATTTGGGAGGTGTTTCCCACAAAACGGAGAAAAGCTAGTGTGAAACTATATATATAATAGCTCCTCTGCTATGACAGAAACGATCGTTTAATACTTCCATTACTCAGCATGTTCTGGGGTTTTCCTGTTCGTACCAAGTAAATATCGGAGTAGTAGCACATTCAGCATATCTAAAATTACTATAGCTGCTTAATAATGACCTACAAGTATACGTAATTCTAATGGGAGCTCTTTAACGGTCCGGAGGTGTGAACTCTACGGTAACAGAAGAACCGACTATGCGAAACTGAAGAACTTAGGCCATCTCCTTCGCTAGGACGTGGGTTGTGACTTCGTGATAACTGGAAGCGAGTGGCGAAACGCTAGGAAAGCATCCATGGCCGACTTAGCCTTTACTCGTGTTGGATACAGAGGTGTGGTCGCTGCTGGAGAGAGGTCGCTGACGTCGCAATGTAGTAGTCGGCCACACATCCTATTGAGATGTCCTCTACAGGTACACGTCTACTGGTCTGACGACTGGGTTCCACTTATCTTCAGAATTCGTCAGAGGACACCGCTCTTCACGTGCTGTACTTTAAATCTATCACGAAACGAAAAATTTCTTCACTAGAGAAATCCCTGCAGGTTTATTCAGACTGGAATCTATAATAGCAAAGTCTCCATTCCCTCGTCATTTGTAAGTTAACACACATTGATTCTATGCCATCCAACACTTGACATTCTCAACCCATTCAGTAAAAATCACGTGACTTTCTTCCATTGGTCCACAGTCCAGGTCTTATGGCTTCAGTTCTAAGTTTTCTTCTTCCCGGCTTTGGCACCATTAATCAGTGGCTTTGGAATTCCAGCTGGGCCTTAAACTGCGTACTAAAGGATATTCGTTTCTGTTGCTTTGATGTTGATAGGATTCGCGGTTCCACATTGTGTTCTGCTGTGGCTTCTACAGCTGTCGTTCTCATGATGGACCAAAAGATTTCGAGTGCCTACACGCGTTCTTTAGCAACATATTAATTTAGAGGTAGAAAAGATGTTAAACCACAAAGATTGATGTAATTTTATGAATGTTATGTAACTAATGTCATTCTCTGTCAATTTTTTGGGATGATCTATACAGTCTGAGGATCATGTGGATTCTATGAAACAGATAATGACCCTGTAAATGTTATGGAATACAAATCCGCTTCAAACGTTATTGCTGATCCGGTAAAGTTAACATTCCTGAAACTACTACGCAATCATATGTTGCTTTACTCACAATAATTTAGATACATTTACATGAGAAAGTGATGTTAGAAATGTTAATAGGCATCCTTAACACGGCTTATATGCCCTAGTAAGGTGCTCAATAATAATTACTTTGTACTAGGTAAATAATCATTAATTTTTGAAATTGTTATATATCTTAATTACAAACTTTATTTATCCGAAACTTATTTCAAAAACAGAGAGAGTTCATAGTTTTTAAATTTATGTTATTGTGAAATTCCACAGTAACATCTACAAATTTCGTGCAGCAATTGGACTGTGGTTAGTCAGAGGAATTCAGTGATAAGTATTCTCGGTTTCCATGTACACAAATTTTATTGACCATTTTTAAAAAATTACATGTTGAGTTTGGTTTACCATTTTTAAAATATATAATTAATACAAGTATATATCAAACAAAATACTTATCTGAATTAACATCACTTTCCAGTGAATCAGTTACAAAATTTCTATTAATTTTTTTTTTAGTCTTCAATAAATATTTAGAGTTTGTGCACAAAATGGTACTTAAATGAATCGATTCGGACATCCGGAACACGTTGGAAAGCCAATTTAAATATCTACCGTTATGTGAAGTACCTTGGAGACGGAGACTCCAGATGGTTGCACATATGCCTTATCGAAGAACTGCAAAAATTGAAAAATTACTGTCTATTGCTCGAGTCCAAAAGAGGATGGGCACTCGTTTA